>NC_045974.1:33015172-33154215 GCF_010909765.2 Amblyraja radiata | reverse complement strand
TTTACAGAGATGAAATATTCTACTTCCGGTTTTTTTAGTTAGTAAACTTCATTTAGGAGCTCTGGGGATTTTAGAAAAGGAATGTCCCATTTTAAATTATTATGTTTTATAAATGGACACTTTGACAAATACATTACAGTAGCCATATTGTCTTGTTAACTGACAGGACATGGGTGCTGTCTGTACAGAGTTTGTATGTTTTCCCCATGACCGAGTGGGTTTTCTCCGAGATCTGCTGTTTCCTCCCACACTCCAAAGACTTACAGGTATGTAGATGATTTGGCTTGGTGTATATGTAAATTGTCCCTAGTGTGTGTAGGAGAGTTTTAGGTGTGGGGATCACTGGTCGGTGAGGACTTGGTGGGCCGAAGGGCCTGTTTCCGTGCTGTATCTCTAAACTAAACTAAAGTAAAATAAGAAAAATGCAAATTAACTGATGTAATAGCTAACACCAATTGAATAAACGGAATTATGACTATCATAATTTTTTGCCAAATAAAGCCAACTTATGATGTTCTGGAGAAATACGATAAATTACACTTGAAAATAAAATTATTCCAGGAGAAAAACATTAAAGAACCTGAATATAGCGTTATTATTTTTGGCACAAAATATGCAAGACCCAAAGCAATTTGAAGGATGTTCGCTCTAATAATGCCAAAAGCTTTTTATTATAAAGACATTTGATTTAAAGACAAAATCATCTCTGCCAAATTATCACTGGAATGCTGAACAGGCCTATTTTATAATCAAAACACAAAGTGTTGGCGTAATTCAGCAGGTCAGGCCGCATCTGTGGAGAGAATGAATAGGTCATAAGTGAAAGGAACAGAATTAGGCCATTTGGCCCATACTCATACCTTCTCCCTTTAACCCCCGACACCCATACTAATTAAGAATCTAGCTTTGTCTGACAGTAAATTATCCATTGACTTGCCCTCCACAGCCTTATGTGGCAAATAATTCCATAGATTCATCACCCTCTGACCAAATAAATTTCTCCTCATCTCCTTCCTAACGAAAAGCTTTTCACTGTACCTCGGTACACGTGACAATAAACTAAACTAAACTACAGGAACATCCTTTAATTCTGTGGCAATGACCTCTAATCCTAGACTCTCCCACTAGTGGAGACATTCTCTCCACATCCACTCTATTGCCTTTGGATAGGCAATAATTTGGCACAGGACCATTCTTAAGACCTCAATAACCAATAGATTTGTTCTTTTCATTACTTCACTGAATCATTTCTAAATACAATCTACTACTTCCTGCAGGCCACCTTGGATGAAGATTGGACAAGACTAGATTGTCAGATTTCTGCCCAAACTCTCCCACTCACAAATTCTGACCTGCAACCAAAGGTAATGTACTGCTTTATGGAAACTATTTCCATTGTTGTTTTAACTGGTCCTCGATTAAATGTGGCATTGGGGCATAAATCAAGACATATAAAAGCATAAAAAGCAAGTCATTTAGAATGTGCTGACATCCATCACCAGCAACACATGGAATTTATCTTATGTCTTCCAAAGGCTTTAATTAATTGGCTTATTATTTGTTTTTCAGTCCTATACTGGGCAATGGGTTTCAAGTGATGCACGACAGCTGTACATTTGGCACAGAATTAGAACACAATGAATACAAAAATGTGTTTTGATTAGCAAACATAGAAGTAACGTTTCAGATTGCACTGGAGGACAATTTGAAAAATTGTAAAGATGAAAACACTGCAGCACAGTCTCATATTAAACAGTATTTCTATCATCTAGTTGGATGAATGAAATACCAATAGCACCCAAGAAGCTGGACATCATTCAGGACAAAGCAGTCAACCTTATTAGCACCCAGGCATTCTAAACATTAATTCCCTCCATCATCAGTGCATTGTGGCTGTAGTGTGCCACCCGTTAAATCAATGACAATTACTTCGCTAGGCTAGTCCAACAGCATGTCCTAAACCTATGTCCTTAACTAACATAAAGACTGCAGCTGCATGGGAATATTTTTATTTAAAGGTTTGTTCGTAGTCACAAGCCATTTTGCCATGTAAATATATTGCCAGTCCATTGTTATTGAATCTAAATCGTGGTACTCCAAACCTAACAACAGTGGAAGCTTCTTCAACAGAAGGACTGCAACAATTCACTACTTCTTCCCTGAGCACAATTAGAAACTAGTCATAAATGCTTTAAACATGCTGGGAATGCCCACGTGAATTAAAAGAACACTTCAGCACTTTATTTGATCTGAAAGCATTTATAAACATGCTTCTAATAGTGTTCCAAAATGAACCAAAATGTGTTATATTTTGGTAAAACAAATATAAATGTAGAAGCATATTACTGTGGTTGTCAGAAACCTGAATCAACAATAAACACGAAGGAAATAGTAAATGGGAGAAGTATTTACAGAGAGTAGAACAGTGAAAAAATTTCAGGTGTATGATTTATCATCAGAACTAAGAAAACAACTTTAAATAGGTTTTAAGACACAGAGAATTGGGGAGGAAAGGAAAGAACAATATGACGGTTCGAGTTAGGGTAGACTAAATGAGAGATGAAGTGATAAAAAAAGGAATCTCCTACAAGGCAGCCAGATCATTGGAACAATGACAAAGGGAGGATTGATGTAGAGAGATGTAGAATCATAACCAAAAGAAAATAGTGTTGATACTGTAAATTTGAAATGAAAACAGAAAATGGTGGAACTACTTACTTCCAACAATACCTGATTAATGTAATACTGCACTCTACAAATGGGACCCTTGAGCTTAGAGTCAACTCTCTATTTAATTCCATGTCTTGCTCTCAATCTGATCTTTACCCTTGACTATCTTTTTTATCCCAATGAAGTTTAATATATGCTTGTAAAATGGCACCTCATCTTCCAACTAGACACGTTATATCCTTTAAGACTCAACAAGGAGTTCAACATTTTCATATAATAGGCATTCCAAGTACTTTCTATTTCAGGTTTTGAGAATCTTCAACATTTTCCTTAAATAATTTCAACTAATAATTCAATATGCCCCATTGACACCCCCTTAAAGCTGGTCTATTTATTGACCCATCCACCACCATTCATTTTCATCTTGTTTATCATTTCTGCCATCAAGAAAGACAAGGTCAGCAGGAGCATGGAACACCATCACTAGGTCCCCATCAAATCACACATCATCCTTACCTGGAAATATATCACCTTGCAGGATCTAAATTTCAGAAATCCTTAAGGGTACCATGGAAGCAGTAGTTCAAGAATGTTACACCACCACTTTCTAAAGGGCAGTTGGAGAAGGACAATAATGCTGGCCACTAGTCATCTGCAATCGTATCCAATAATATGGATGAAAAGAACCATTTTCTTCTGCCTTCTAATCTATCATCTTCACTCTCCTTCCCTCCCCCTGCTTCTTTTAACCTGTTTATTGCTAACAAATCAGGTTAAAAAATATGTTTAACCTGATTTTGTCGAAGAATGCCTTTACAGTGCAGTGCATCATTAATTTTTATTATCAAGTTGGTGTTTCTGTATCTTCCAGGCTCTTACTCATTATGCTCCTGATTCATTTGCCTTATCAAGGCAACCTCAACTGGCATGGCAAGAAGGTGATATCAATACTGTTGAAAAATATCAATATCCATCCTCTGTTCAACTGTGTTCGCCCAGGTATAAAATGACTGAATATCTCACAGAGGTTTATTTGTAAAGTTACAATATGTGTTCATATTCATCCGTCAAGTGGAGATACTTGAAATCCAAAGCATATAATAAATTATTTGCTTATCTTCATTATGGTATTTGATACATGAGGCAGTAACTCAAAATCAAGTCCATGTATTGTATCTATATGCTTTGTAGGTGACTGCTTAACTGTATGATTAATGTTTGACAAAACATTGCAGCAAACATTGAATAATTGAATCAAGCTGCTCGTGATGTTAAATAATACTTCTTTTGTGTATTTTCTGTGATTTTCGCAATGGCATTTATTTAATTATTACTTTTTGTGGATAAATTTCAAAACTCGGTCATTAATCGTGAAGGCAATCAATCACTAAGACCTTCTCCCTCCCCTTGCCCACCACGTAAGTTCACAACTTACTCAGGATTCAAACAACATTGGAAATAAATTGAACTTTATTCCGATAGGCTGCATCTCTGTTTCTAATTGAAACTTATTTCTATTTGCCTCATATTTTAAGGTGCGTGTCTGTTGAGCATTTAGGGTCATTTAGGAAAGGTCTTTGATAAGGTTTTAGGCTAACACTGATTGGCTGTAATCAGGTGAGCTACATTCAGGTGAGCATGGTGGTAGAGTTATTGCCTTACAGTGCTTGCAGCGCTGGAGACTCGGGTTCGCTCCCGACTGCGGGTGCTGTCTATACAGAGTTTGTACATTCTCCCCGTGCCCACGTCGGTTTTCTCTGAGATCTTCGATTTCCCCCCACACTCCAAAGACTTACAGGTTTGTAGGTTAATTGGCTTGGTAAATGTAAAAAGTTGTCCCTAGTGTGTGAAGGATAGTGTAAGTGTGCGGGGATTGCTGGTCGACATGGACCTGGTGGGCCAAAGGGCCTGTTTCCTCGCTGTATCTCGAAACTAAACTAGACTAAACTAAAAAGGTTGCCTTGTTAGTTGCACACATCTTTCGGGCTGATATAGATTAGATCAAAATTGCCACCCCACCCTCCTCTTCTCCTCCCCCTCTCCCACCCCCTCCCCCTCTCCCCCCTCCTCCTCCCCCTCCTCTTTGCCTCCCCCGCCTCCCCTTTCCCTCCCCCCTGCCCCTCTCCTTCACCCTTCATCCCCCTTCCCCTCCCTCCCCTTTCCCTCCCCTCTCCCTCCCCCTCCCCACCTCTTCTCCTCCCCCCTCTCCTTCCCCACCTCCCCAACTACCCCTCCCCTCCCCCTCCCCCTTCCCCTCCCCCGCCTCCTCCCTCCGCTCCCCCTTCCCATTCCCCTCCCCCCTCCTTCCCCTCCCTCCTCCCCCTCCCTCCTCCCCTCCCTCCTTCCCCTCCCTCCCTCCCCCCCTTCACCTCCCCCTCCCCCCTCTTCCCCTCCCCAGATACATCCCAGTAAGATCAACTTAATTCATGTCCACCAAGAAACTTAAAAGAACAGTCTCAAAAATGTGTCTTCAGACTGTTAAAGTTGAACTTTGATATTGAAACTAAATTAACTGATGTCAAGGCAACGCCCAAGATTTAAGAGTGTTGTTACTCAGGATTCAAACAACATTGGAAATAAATTGAACTTTAGGCTGCATCTCTGTTTCTAATTGAAACTTATTTCTATTTGCCTCATATTTTAAGGTGCGTGTCTGTTGAGCATTTAGGGTCATTTAGAGACCCAACAATGGAAAGGTCTTTGATTGTTGTTTGTTCACACAGCAGAACAGTGTCAGCATTCTCTGAAACTACATCATGTGGTAAACAAAGCTTCATGTCCGAGAAAGAAGAAAAAATCTCTTTGGAATGGTAAGCCCAATTTATGGTGTTTGATTAATAGAATAGAATAGAATAGAATAGAATAGAATAGAATAGAATAACTTATATTCTATTAATAAAATCTATTCTATTAATAGAATTGAATAGAATAAATGAAACGTGGAATGGTATACCATATTTGTCCATAAAATAATCTCATTAAAACTCCCAATTTTGTTTTTTATTACTCCATCAATTAAAAAGAAATATTTGTTCAGTTACTTAAAGGTTTTGATTTGGGTTTTTTAAATAATTTTTAATGACAAAATATTTCTTATGGTTTACACTACCGAATACTGTACATTAAAAGCGGAGGTAACATGTAGAAAAATACCATTGTTTCTTCATAATTTCTAAAATCATCTTTTTTTGCATGCATTTTGTAGTTTTTAAATGTTGTTGATGTTGTCACTTGACTTCCCTGCAGTTTTGGTATGATTTTTTTCATAATTACTTTCAAGTCATATGTTTATTTGACAGATTATCTTAAACTGTTTGCTTCTTGTTGTTGCTACTAATAGGGGCTTTAAGGATGTTCACACTGCACAGCTAATGCTTAAACGAGCTCAAAAAATGAAGTCCAAGAAAGCAGAGGCGAGAAAACTGCAGGGTATGTTTGCATTTCCCTCTGCCACTTGACAGCCATCCAGCAAGGCAGTCTGGAGGGCAAAGAGTTGTGCTCAATTAATGTACTCTTTCTTGATAAAATTGTTCACACTTTCATTTACCTTTAGTATAAGAGCCTTAACTCATATGTAAGGAAGCTTATTGTTTTGAGTTATTCTGCACAGAAATTTGTGTTTGATTAGCTTTGCTATAATCATGCGATTGTGATTTTTTAATGGATGAACGTAAAATGAATGACTGTCATTGTACCCAGTCTGACCGGCTGCCCACACTCGCCACCAACTGCCACCATTCCTGCCTCACCCATGGCTTTCCTGTGGGTACAATTTTGCAGCTCTATGGCAGCCTTCAATCTGGAGCCGATACTGCATGGCCGCCCACTGAAGCAGAATGTCCCAGAATGGTAACTAGGCAGTGAAGACTGAGCCTCTGTCTTGGCTTTTCACAGCTTGCTGCTGTCAATAGCTTCTGAACGATTTTCCAAATGCCTCTAACAGTCAAGGACATTTAACAACAGTTCAAATAAACATAAATCATTTTTTTAAATAGCAAATTTCCTTTAAAGTGCCGCATTGAACATGAAATTAATTAGTAAAATTATGAAGTAAAATTAAAGGAAATTGTCATATCACTAATGCATTAATTTCCATTAATTGAATGGGATCATGCTCCATGAACCCAATAGGCCCAAATGTAAAATGAATCTGGCTCTCTGGATTCAACACAGTGCACCTGATTGCAATTCATATCTGTACAGCAAACACAGGTGCAATGGTCATAGATGACCTGATCCATGAAGAGGATAATGCTGGCATTTCCCCACAGTGCCGGATAAAAGTGAAAAAGGACAATATGCAGATACATAATCCTCATAGGATCACTTGCTCTTCTAAAATTAATGTAATGGCACTTCGAAAGATTTATAATGTGCATTCTGTGCCAATCTTTCTCATCTTTTCCAGATCTTGTTCTGTCTGCATTAATAAGAAATCTGGGCCTTGAAATTTGAATTGGAAAACAAGTGTTAGAAAAGTAATACATGAGAAACTTGATTTGGATTGACCTGGAGCCACACACATCTGAAATTCATATAAAGACACCATGGAATAATTACTGAATAAAGATGTTGCATTTGTGTAAAATCACAGACTGCATTTTCAAGAGTGTTTAGCAGCAACTCACTATAACTGGTACTTATTCAAGTTAAGCCTGTACCTTTTAAAAGGCATGTGCAATACTTGCAGCCATTGCTGGAAGCCACTCCAGTTGTTTTGGAGTGATGAAGCAACACACCTTAATTATCTGACTTCAGGGTAGAAGAGGAGGAAAGTGTGCCTCTACACCTTTGGACACAGGATTGATTTACAATAGAAATGCAGCAAAAGTGGGTACAATTTGCCTGAGATTTAAAGCAAAGAATAAGATCCAAAGGATCTGTTAATGATTTCATTCACATCATCAAGTTTATTGAATACATCAAGAACTCATATCTCCCAAGTTCCTCACGGCACACACAATGATCCAGGTAACACTCATCCATTAGTTATTTGACAACAATGTTAATTTAAACTGATTAATTTAAACACCAACGTTAGTACCTCCACCAATGTAAAGCACTTTGGTCAATGAAAATTGTTTTTTAAATGTGCTATAGAAATAAAAGTGACTTGACTTGACTTAAATCCCTAAACAACATGCATTTGCTCCACAAAACACTCAAACACATTCCTTTAATACTTGTGCATTCATCACAAAGTTCCTACAAATTATCATCTGTTCAACCATTTTAGGTGCATTATTGAGACACTTTGCAACACACTCATGAACATTGCATTCTCATGAATATTGCATAGATGTTATCACCAGGCTGGCAGAATTTGTCACAACATCAGGCTAAGTTGCTGCAAAGGAAGGTACTTGCAATTACAGGCATCAGAGCAATGGTAGCCTGTGGCATGATATTTTATTTTTTCTGATCTTATTGGGTATTTGCTTTCTTGGTGGACCGAGGTATTTTTCCTCCACCTTCTGTTATCAGCCTTCTTAATCCTTCGAGTAGTCAATTCCCTAGCCAAGCATTTTGATATTTTTCTTGAAGGATACCGATTCCTGTTTACTTCATCAGAACTTGAATTTAACTCTCTTCTAAGTTACAAATGTGATATGACTGTCATTAAATCTGCCAATATAGGAAGCAGTCTTATTGCACGGCAAAACAAAGTTTCAATAAGCAGAAGGAAAATTATCCAATCCCTCATTGCTTTTCTCTCTGTAATATTATCCCAATACTGAGCACCATTTTCCCTTCAATTTTCTTCAACTTCCCGTTTGCTGGTAGAATAGCTTAAGGGCCTGTCCCACTTACGCAATTTTTTCAGCGACTGCCGGCACCTGTCATAGTCGCAGCATCTCGCCGAAAATTTACAAAATGTTGAAAATCCACCGGCAATCAGAAAAAGATACGACTCTTTGGGTGACTACTCACGACCATACAGGCGACACCTAATAGACCCAATAGACCCAATAGTCAATAGACCCAAATTTATAATTTATATTAAAATGCGACAGTTGCTTGTTTCAAGTGGACTCTTGACCACGTGGAAAAGTGGAATGAGGCAAGACAAGTGACTGCTGTGTCATTGGTTGAGGACTTTAACTATAATTCTCATTAGTTATCTTATTAGGTTTAAGATAGTTATTGAGTAAGGTAGAACTGTAGCACAAATTAAGGCCCTAAATTGGGGCAAGAACAATTTTGCACACATTATGCAGAACTTGTTAAGGTCGAATGCATGAGACTGATTGCAGATAAAGGAAATTCTAGTATGTGGGAGACATTTCAAGTGTGATAGCAAGAATGTAAGGACAGCATGTTCCTGTTGGGATGAATGGCAAGGCTGATAATTTTAGGGAACCCTGGTTGACGAGAGCTATTAAGATTTTAAAACTACCATTGGACACATAAATGCCAATGGGTAAAAGAGCAGGTTAGAATCTGGGTAACCTGCAGCAAATGCCTAATCTGTTTCCCTGAGGCCTGTCCATCATCTCTATTGTATGGATAATTGCTGCACCAACACCAATGAAAGCAAAATAAGGTTTGATTAGTACCTTATCAATAAGCCTATACAGTCAGTCTCTCCACCATTGAAACACTGTTGTTGCTAGGTGCAATATCTACAAAATGCGCTGCAGATACTCACCTCGGTGACCGTGACAGTACCTCTCAAACTCATGACTATCTTCATGACCTCTACCACTATGAACAAGAGCAGCAAGCACAGAGGATACTACACCTGCACGTTCCCCTTCATGTCTTATGCCATTCTGATTTGTGAATATATTTCAATACCTTCATCATTGCTAGTTCTGAATCCTTGATCTCCCAATCCAGCAACATGGTGAAGCACCTTTTCCAGGACAGCAGCAGTTAAAGAATAGCTCACCAGCATTTTTGCAAGACAAGTTAGAGATGGACAGTAAATACAGCTTGTGCAAGCAATTCTCGATTCTCAATTCTTGTGCATGATACTACAACAAAAGCCAATAGCTTCAGGAAGAAATGATACAAAAATATGGTTTTGGAAAAAGTAACGAGTGTAAGACAAGATAGCAAAACAGTGGAAATATTTTAGATTACCCAGTAGAATTTCAGCATTATATCTCAAGCATAATTTATGTGCCTCAGAAGAATTACTGTCATATTTCATGGAGTATTCAGAAAAGGAAGGGAAAAAAATAGCTGGCAAAGAATTAATTCCATGTCACTCAGTATGCCTTTTGGCTGCCTGCCTATGGGAGCATCCATGGTCATGTCATTGTATTGGCGCCTTTTTGCTTTTTGTAAAAGAAGGGTGGTAAATGTGAAAAAATATTCAAAACCAAAGCTTCAAAACAGAATTCCAGCTTTTGCAAAAATACATTAATAATCTTAACCATCAATTTTATCTCTCTCTCTCCACAGACGCTTCTTTTTTTTCCTGAGTTGTTATATTATTTATTATGATTACATATTCTGTTGTGCTGCAGCAAGATTTCATTGTTCTATCTGGGACAAATGACAATAAAACACTCTTGACTCTTGACCTAATAAACTTTTTTCATTATTTTGTGTTTTACATTTATGGCATCATACCTTTATGTGACTGATCACTGTCAGAATTATACCCCAAAAGTGCAATGTCCACGGTTGATTGATTACATTCAATATGCATCATGTTGATCAGCCTAGCAATCATCCACAATTTTTATATCCAACAAGTCATAACTGGATCCTGGCACCAAAAATGACTGAAGAGGGTTCTCATCAATGTTAGATGCAAACATCCACCATTTGCTGACAAACAGCCACAGTAAGGCCTTCGACCTATGTTTCTTAAGCATTTTATAATCTATTTTACTTGTACCAAAATGTTACTTTGCCTCTCGTATTCTGGAGTCACTCATGGCTCAGTGATACCACCATGGGCTTTGAGGAGGAAGTTTTTTGGTTGAAGTTCTACACTAGGAATATGAGCACTAAACCTAAAATGATACTTTGGTCCATTTTGGTGAAGTATTGAAATCATTGTCCTTCGTTCTGAGGTGCTGCAAATTGTCCAAAATAATGATTCCTATGTATGACCAAATCTTACCATGTTTAGAATGTCTGTCTGAAAGGTAGTCTAGCCCCATGAGAATACAATAAACTTCTCCTGCCTGTACCTCCTTTGAAATTCTTCCATCAAACTCCAATTAAATGTTCAAAAGCCTTGGCTTTGGTATAATCACATATTCCGATCCTTGTGCTTATCTCAGGCTATACAATTTAATATATTTTGCAAAACTCCTTTGTTTTCAATTCTCATATAAAAATCTGGTGAAATCCATCTTTTAGAAACCCTGAAGTTGAGACTGCAGTTAAAGACCACTTGCATGACACTAGAGAAGAGTGCATGAGTAGCTCAGCGGGTTAGGCAGAATCTCAGGTCAACATTACAATCTAAAGAAGGGTCCCGACTGGAAATGTCACCTATCCATGTTCTCCTGAGATGCTGCCATACCTGTTGAACTATAACAGCACTCTGTCTTATTTTGTAAATCATCATCTGCAATTCCATGTCTCTACTTGTGTGAAGCTAATCGCATTTGAGGCTCTTTGTGATTTGCCAAATAGATTTCCAGATTGCAGATCATTATATTTTCCTTAATTTTGTATCTTATGATCAAGAACTTTTTGGTGTTGCCAATTTTGCTTAGATAAAGGAACAGTCAAATGAACAATAAGAGCAATAGCAGCCATCCCAATTGAAAGCTGGCCTATCAAATTAGCAACAAGGTTTACAGGGGAGGAGTCACTTGCATCTTCAAGAGCTTCTCCAGGCAGGGTATTGCTGATGTTTGAGGGCTCCTGTAAGCTCCTGCAACACCATCTGCTGCCTAAAGGAACAGAATAGTGGGAGTGGGATAAGTTATGCTTTGGTCATGCTTTTAAAATCATAGTTGTGCATTTTACCTTCCTTGCCACTGGCTCTTTCTATTCTTTTTGCAAACATTATCCTGATTTGTGTGAGTCTGTGGTGTACAGCTACATCGTTAATATCCTGTTTGCTTTTGCAGGGCAAGTATTTTTATTTTCATAGCTAGACTGCTAAAGTCCTGATCTTTGTCTCAATTAGGTTTTTTTTTCAGACTTCCATTGGTTGGATTATTCATTGTTATTTACGTTGGGTGTTTCAACACCTGCTAATTTTGCATCCCATTAGTGGGAGGAGACACCTCTGTATTTCACACAGAGAGTTGTGAGTATGGAATTCTCTGCCTCAGAGGGCGGTGGAGGCCGGTTCTCTGGATACTTTCAAGAGAGAGCTTTACAGGACTCTTAAAGATAGGGGAGTCAGGGGACATGGGGAGAAGGCAGGAACGGGGTACTGATTGTGGATGATCAGCTATGATCACATTGAATGGCGGTGCTGGCTCAAAGGACCGAATGGCCTACTTTTGCACCTATTGTCTATTGAGACGGGACATAAAGTCAAGTGAATTGTTCATGGAAGAATCAACTAGTCATATTGCAGTTAATCTTGATCTTTTTTCTCCTTTTGCGAATCAGACTGAACTTTTTTTCTGCTCTCCTTATTCTAGACCCGGTAGCTCGATTGGCTTTGTTCAAGAATAAGAAAAATAAATATATTCCCATAAAATCATCAAAGATGATGCACAATGGAGTGAAATATTTTAATGGTAAGTAGAAACAGCAATGTTAAACCCAGCGATTTGAGAGACAGGTTTTGCATTAAGCAATTATATGCATTGATTGATATTGCTATATAATGTCGTCATGTTTATTGTTACATGTGTAAGTATGGAAAATCTTGCTTGCAGTAGCATCAGAGGTATGTAACAGACCATAGATGCAATGTCAACACCAAAGAAAATGCATTTATACCACTTTATCGTTTGCATAAAATTTCATAAAAGTGCTGACATTCGTGAAAATAATGTGAAAACTGTACATGAAAGTTCAATATCATTCATTCTATTTGTTACAAGAATGTATGTAACAAATGAAACAGCGAATTATCTTGGATCATTGATTTTAAGATAAACATTGATTTTAAGCCACTTTATCATGAGAAAGGTATAAGAAGAATCCAATTATACAAAATACAATACGAATCTGGAAACAAATAAAATTAACTTTAAAATTAAGAAATTTATCAGTGTTAACACCAATAGTGAATAACACAGTATTTAAACCATCTGGTATGGATAAAACATATAAACAATGGGAAAAAGTGGGAATTAAAAAGGTAGGTGATTTGTATGAATTGGGAAATGTATTATCATTTCAACAACTAAAATCAAAATTTAAATTGAATAACAATCAATATTTTAAATACCTACAGGTATGTGACTTTATGAAGAAATATATACCAAGATTCCAAAGTATAATTTTAGACCCACTGGAAGAAGTAATGAATATCAATGCGGAGTCAACAAAATTAATATCATGCTTGTATAACAGTATTTTAAATATAGAATTACCATCAACAGAGGCAATTAGAGAAGACTTGGAAAAAGAATTAATGATAAAAATCTCAAAAGAAACATGGGAAAAATATTTGATACATATACATAAATGTTCGATCAATGCTAGACATAACTTAATTCAATTTAAAATATTACATAGATTATATTATTCCAAGACTAGGTTGAATAAATTTTATCCAAATATTTCTCCCATCTGTGATAAATGTCTTTCTCAAAATGCCAATATTACGCACTCATTTGTCTCTTGTTCAAAACTTTATAAATTTTGGTGTGATATATTTGATATATTCTCAAAGCTATTTAAGACAAAAATGGAACCTAACACTGAAATGATTATATTTGGAGTAAGTGGAGATGGGAACAAATTAAATACACACCAAAACTTATTTTTCAATTATGGGTTAATAACAGCAAAAAAACTTATACTTAAATTTTGGAAAAATGCTAATATACCAACATTTAAAATGTGGATCAGTAATATGCTGGACACAGCACATTTGGAAGAAATGAGACTCCTCCTAATAGACAAACAAGACCTATTCTTAAGGAGTTGGTCCCCATTTATTGATTTCTTGGATTCATGTGGTGACATAGTATCATGAAAACCAACAGTTTCAGGTATGGGTGAAAGATGATTTAGAATATTTAAAAAAAAAACATCTCACTGTGGCAATGGAATAATCTCCCTCCTGCTTTCCTTCTTCACTTATTCCTTCTCTTTCACTTTTTCTTTATTGGTTTTTCACCCACGCTCACTAATCTATTCTTCACTTTTCACAACCTCTTTCTCTTCTCTCCTTTCTCACTTCTCTCTTTAAAAAAAAAAAGGGAAGTTGTACAGAGAATGTAATATGTTAACATCGTTTTTGTACTAATGCATTGTACTCACTTCTAATAAATAAAATATATTTTTTTAAATTCTTTTTTTAAATCATGAGAAAGGAAGCATTCATGGAAGATGAACATAGATCGTAGAATCACAGGATCAGACCCTCAGACCCATGATAACTTGCCAACCATAATGCCAATTTAAACAAATCAGTGCCTGCACGTGGCCGATATCCCTTCCTCCTCCACATATTCATTTTTAATATCCTTTCAAAGTACTAATGTGTAACCCTGGAAATGAAAAATATATATTTGTTCCTTTACAATTGAATTACTTCCACAGTTTAAAAGTAATTTTGTGCCAATTATATTTTATAATCTCACAGTAAGTTCACTGATTTTGTAACATCTGTCAGCATAAAGTAACACAATGGACAGTGGACTAGTTAGCATAGAGCACAGAAAAGTACATGGGCCTTTCGGCCCACAATCTCCGTGCCGAACGTGACGTCAAGCCAAACTGATCTCATCTGCCTGTACATGATCAATATACCTCTATTCTGTGCAATCCCATGTGCCTATCTAAAAGCCTCTTATACACCACTATTGTATCTTAACATTCAAGTTTCCATCAGCTTTACCCACAATACATCTTGCACTGAATTAAGCACATTTCATCCCCATATTCATGAACCTCTCCCTGCCTGTCCTTCCATGAGACTTACTTGTCCAAACGTACATTTTCTCATCAATCCTTCCATTTACTGACCTTCTGCTCAGGGGTTCCCACTCCTCTGCCATTCTAGTTTAAATCCTCCCAAGTAACACTAGCAAACCTCCCTGCAAAGTTGTGCAGTGAGTGCAGCTGTTTCATGGTTCCAGCCACCTGGATTTGATTCTGACCTTGGTAGTTCACCCTATGACCATGTGGGTTTCCCTTGAGTGCTTTTGTATATGTTGGTCATTAGGTGAGTTAGCTACTTGAAATGCACCTAGTGTACATCAGTAGTTGTGTTAAAGTGCTCATGTGACAGAGTAGATTACAGGGCAGAGAAAATGGGATTGATGAAATTGTTGAGAGCCAACATAAGATTGATGGCACAAATGGTCTTCTCTTCTGTCATGAGAAAATCCAATAAATGTGAAGCACATTTAGCAATAATCAAACAATAATGGTCTTTAATTCGACCCAAGAAGAGTCATCACTCGTTTACCTTCCTATCTAAATGAATGTACATGTCATCTCTTATTTGCACATTGTATTATTTTAGATATTGAAATAATATGTGTAGTTTTTTTATAACGAGAAATAATGGGCTTATTTAAACCATCCCACCTCTTCCACAATTGTGTGGTAGATTATAATTAGTTAAATACCAAACATCACAGTTTTTTACGTTTTAAATGCAAAAATTGAGCAATAAACACTCATAAAAGGCAGATAAGAACCTACTTTCCAAATCTGTGGCCTAACAATATATTTGGTACCACCATTTAAATTTAATGTTAACGTAAAAGCGTAAGAGACACAAAAAGATGGAGTAACACAGCGGGCCAGACAGCATCACAGGAGAAAAGGAATAGGTGACGTTTCGGGTTGAGACCCTTCTCCTAATCCGTGGGTTATCTGGTAGTCAGTCTGGCGTGAGAAGTTACTCCCTGAGGTAAGTGATTTTTAGCAGATCAGTGGTGAAGAAGAAGTAGGGCGCACCATCCAAGCTACTCTAGCTTCCCCGTCTCCCTCCTGCCATCTTCTAATCTCAGTCCGTTATCCCACTGAGCTCCACCTGACCTTCATTGCTGCCATCCCAATCACTAGTGATTTACCAGTGCCGTTCCCCTTAAAAATTAGACAAAGGAACTACTCATCTACCCATATTCCATGTTTTCTAAAAATTAGTGAGTCATTATATATGTGATTGCTAACAAATTTGAATCATTTTCCCATAATTTACTAGCAAGAGAGTAGTTTTGTGCATTAAACAAGACATATCTTATTGAAGGGCAAATGATTTAAGCCGAGAAAGGCATGTAAACGTGAAATAGCTCATGGATTCAGTATCAGGATTGTGCAAGCAATTTATGTGCTCACCGATGTGAGCAAGTTATGTGCTCACTGATCACTAAAAAAAGAGTATTTAAAGAAAACCTGCTTTGAACAATATTGATGCTGAAGTTATCACGTACAATAATTGTAAACAGGCACCAGAGACCGTGTATGATTTAAACACATCTTTAATCAGCACCAAAACTTAACAGCGTTGAGAACAGGTTGTCAGTACATCCTAGCTGATCCAACTGGCAGTGCCGGACACGAGTGTTAGTATAAGTGTTATAGTGGGGTGGAGTTAGTGATGCTGGCTTATGTGTGATTGGTTCACATGCATCATCAATCTACATCCTTCCCCCTTAGGATTAAATGTGGAAAGGGCACCCATGCCATGGAGTTAAACATACTCGCCATACCTGTCTGGTGGTCTGCTAACACGGCCCGAGCGCGTGCAGACCCAACCCTCCCCTCCCTCTCCTGAAAGATGAGACGGAGAGCCTGGAGGCGAGAATGGCGCGGGAGAGGCTTGTGGGGACCGAAAGGGGAAACATGCGGTAGGTGAGGCCCCATGGTTAGTGGAGACCGAGGGACGAGGAGGGGTGTAAGACATGCGGCGATGGGTGGGAGACATTGCAGAAGGCAGCTGGAACTGGAGCGGTGGAGCATAAGGACCAGCAAGCAGTGGTCGGGGCACCCTCACAGCAAGCAGGTGTTGTCGACTTCTCCGGTATACCGCTCCCTCACAGGTAGGATCGTGGCTCGTCAGTCGGGCTGACAACATTGCCCAAACGGGAATGTCCAGTTGAAGTTCGTAGATGGACAACCTGGCCCGGCAGTAGAGGCTTGAGTGGTCTGCTGGAACTGTCGTATGACCGTTTCTGGATGTCATGCTTCTCTTGGAGACGTTTCTGGATAGTGGCAGGCTTCAACACCCGAGGGACCAGCTGCTGTTGTGCGGTGGGGACCGGAGACCTCGTCAATCTCGACATTAGGCGCTGTGACGGCGATCCCAGGGTTTCGTCTCTGGCAATGTTTCTGAGATTCAGGAGGTCGAGATAGACGTCTGAATTTGAAATGCGCGCTCCCTCCAGCAAGTGCTTGGCACTTCTGACAGCGCGTTCAGCTAGTCCATTACTCTGTGGATACTCGGGAATGCTCGTGATGTGCTGGAAGTTCCATCGGTCAGCGAAAAGCTTGAACATGTGACTGGTGAGCTGCCGACCGTTGTCGGTTCTCAGGCTGACAGGAGCCCCATAGGCGGAGAAGTGTCTTTTCAGCTTCTTGATGACCATCTCAGATGTGAGAGAGGTCAGTTGGTCTAGTTCAAACCAGTTAGAAAAGGAGTCGACCAGAACGAGGTAGTGCTTTCCACACCCTTCGAAAATGTCTGCCTCCAGCGACGTCCAGGGCAGTGCTGGTGGAGGTTGTTGCAGAAGGGGCTGCCGCTGCTGAGGAGGCGCAAGGTTGTTGCAAGTGGGGCAGGAGGCTATGCAGTCCCGGATGTACTTGGCCATCCCCGGCCAGTAGAACAGATCACGAGCGCATGCCAGTGTGGAGTCGGCTCCTGGGTAACCGCTGTGTGCCTCTTTGAAGTATTCGTCTTGTAGCGATGAGGGTATCACTACCTTGTGACCCTTAACCACAACACCATCCTGAACCACCAGTTCATCACGGACCAAGAAGAACGGCTGCACCTCTGTGGGCGTGTCGGATTGTTTGTCTGGCCAGCCTGTTTTGATGATGGAGGAGAGGGTTTGAAGCGTATCGTCAGTGGCAGTGTGCATGGCCAGGGTGCGCAGTTGCTTACTGGAGACGAGGTCGACACCGAGGACTGTGAAATCTTCCTGTTCATAGGGGTGTTGTTCACAAGATGCCCGAGGTGCACGAGAAAGAGTGTCAACACAACATGCATGTCCTTACCCATTTTGTAGGTAATGGAGAAGTCGTATCACTGCAGCTGCAACATCATGCGCTGCAAGCGAGCTGGCGTGGCATGGATGGGCTTGTTCAAGATTGTCACCAGTGGTTGGTGGTCCGCCTCGACCGTGAATGTGTTGCCAAAGACGAAGTCGTGGAATTGGTGCAGGCAAAGACGACAGCCAGCAGTTCCTTTTCGATTTGCGCGTAGTGCTGCTCCGTGTCGGTCATGGTGCGAGAGGCATACGCGACAGGTAGTAGGGTGCCATCGGCAGATGGTTGCAAGCAGGCTGCGCCGAGCCCGAATTTCGAAGCATCGCAGATGATCGTCACCGGACGTTTCAGGTCGAAAAAAAGTCGGGGTCGGTGCACTGGTCAATTTGGATTTTAAAACATCAAAGGCAACCTGATGTTGCTGGAACCATGACCATGCAGTGTCCTTTTTGGTCAGCTGCCGCAGTGTGGAGCTTAATTCGCTGAGGTTCGGTATGAACTTTCCGAGATAGTTTACCGTGCCCAGAAAAAGTTGCAGGCCTTTCACGTCTTTGGGGGCAGGCATTTCTGTGATGGCAGTAGCTTTCTTCGGATCGGGTTTGAGGCCATCAGGAGTGAAGATGTGGCCGACGTAGGAGACCACTGGAACCCTGAACTTGCACTTGTCACCGTCCACAAGCTGCAAATTTTGTTTGACCCACTGAGTGAATTCCCTGATCTTTTCGACAACAACCTAGGCAAGTTGCCTGTGACCTACAAGATTATTACTGACCCCGATGTGACACCCGTCATCCGAGCCCCACACCAATTGTCATTTGCCATGACTGACAGGGTTCATTCTATGCTGAAGGACATGGCCTCCACAGGCGTAATTGAAGTAGTCAGCGACCCCACAGCGACCTCAACCATGATTGCCACAGTCAAGAAGGGAAAAATGAGATCCGCCTGTGCATCAAACCGAAAGACCTGAACACTGCCATTAAGCGCCCACACCATCCCACTTCTGACACCATGTAAATAGTCATCAGAGACAGTGTATGATTTAAACACATCTTTAATCAGCACCAAAACTTAACAGCGTTGAGGACAACAGGTTGTCAGTACATCCTAGCTGCTCCGACTGGCAGTGCCGGGAACGAGTGTTAGTATAAGTGTTATAGTGGGGTGGAGCTGGTGATGCTGGCCTATGTGTGATTGGTTCACATGCATCATCAATCTACAATAATATAAACCTTACAAAAGGAAGCTCATACATATCGCCTGTTTTTCCATAATGTCTGACTATTGTTAACACTAGAGATTGCAGAGGAAGTGACCATCGGAATAGTTAGGTTGGGTGGTGGAGAGGAGAATAGGATCACACATGGCCAGTTGGAAAATGGTGACTGATGGATGTATTGGGTGATTCTGTTTGTTTGCGGAGATGAGCAGATAGGACTTGGGCAGTCAATTGACAGGGCAAACATTACAGGAAATGCCAGTGATTCTGGGAAGAAAGGTTGGGCAGATAACAGCACCAAGGGAACAGAGAAGGGTATAGTGAGACTGTTCACTAAGGAAGAGTACTTAAAGAAAATCCTGCTCTGAAAAATATGGATGAAGAAAACATTCCCCAGAAAAAGCATGGAGATGGTGGAGCCCTTAAATAGCACCAGAAAGTGCTTTTCTCTCTGGTTAAATTTTTTTAATTCCTGGGCGATGCTCACATTGTTTTCAGACTCATATGTGTAGTACAATATGCACAAGTGACATCAAAACAGCCATACCATGCCGCTTGACTTCCTTGAGCTCATTCAGCCACCTCTGTGCTTCCAGTCATTATGTTCACAGGGGCCTCCGCATCTAATCTTCAAAGGTGTGCACCAAATGAAATAAGAACCAGATTGTTCTTAGCATTTGAATTTTTTTTAGTATAAAATATTATTGCAAAGCAGTACTAAATGTCTGCGTCATTGTCCACAATATTTTTACATCAATTGTTCTTTAATAATAGACCAGATTGTATGCATTAACGGGCATTAGCTATAAGCTGAGGTTGGACAAATTTATATTGCGTTCTCTGGAACATCGAAGGTTGAGGGAAGTCCTAATAGAAGGCTTTTTGATAGGCACAGGAATATGCAGGAAATGGAGAGATGTGGATCACATGCAGTCAGAGGAGATTAGTGTAAATTAGCATCATGGTCAGCACAAACATTGTGGGCCAAAGGGCCTGTTCTATGTTCTCTGGCCCTGAGCCTGGAGCCTCTGCTCACTATCACCCTACATCTGCACTTACTATGTCCATGTGATGACCTATCTTACTTGCTTAAAGTATTATGGACCATACCAGGCATTTAGTGATGGGATGTGAAGCTCCACCTCAAAACTCCTAAGAAAGCTTCACCTCACCTTTGCCTATACAAAATCAGAAATATTTAAAAATGTAAGAAAATAATCTTTAAAGTCTAAAAAACACTCCACGAAAAAAATAAGCTAACCAAAATAATTTAGAAAAAAACACAGCCCTACATTCCACATTGAATTCAATGTGGTCTCAGATCCTAAGCCAGATTTAATCTAGTGCTGAATCCGAGAGGTAATTCCCTAGTGTTCCCTGGGCAGTCTGCAAGGAGTGCAGTGATAGAGTGAACTGACAAATTCAGCATTCCAAATCTGTCAATGTGTTCAAGGCCTCTGCATTTGGCAGCCTGTCATGGGCTTGCTTCCATTTAAAGAGGTATGTTCCAGTGGTTCCATTAAAAAACGTAAGCATTTATTCACAAGACCTGGGTAAATGGCAAGTTTTGCAGCAATCTTGTTAATGTACGATTACAAGGTGGAGTTCCATTTTGTACAAATTCCTATATTCTACAATAGCAATTCAAACAGTTATCAGTTAATTTATGAAAAAAAATAATTGCACATATCAGTACCAGATAAAAACTCCTGAAATCGACCTTCTGAGATTGTATTTCCTGCCAACTGCTTCACTGAGTCCTATTATACACAAGTTCATGGTCTCAGGCACGTCACCCTTCAGGCTATAATAGGAAATGCGATGACATTCAATATTGGGGCTAAGAAAAGAGAGAGATATGGGGTTTAGTATTTGGGGTGGGTTGGACAGGGAAGACAATACAATGAATGCACCATTCAATTTCAGCTCTTTAATTAGATTTGTTATTCTTCCATTTCAACTCCTCCAACAACTATATCTTTGCAAGTTTCTTTTTAAATGACAGCTTGGGAATATGTAACATGCTTAACTTTAAGAAAGATGACTGGAGGCCATCAACTGTCAAAGCCAATACTAAAGCATTGACAATAAAGAGTTAAAAGTGTTGAAATGAAAAAAAATGTTTATGGAAGCTGTTTTACAATTCGTTTCACATCTGTGCAAGACAGTTGTGTGTAATCAAGGAGTGAAATATATAAGTTTGTGAAACTATGGATTTAATGGCTCTCTTAGGGTGTAAAATGATAGGGGCTTCAAGCAGGTAGATATAACCAGCAAAATCTAGAAAAGAACTAGAATAATATAAACACATGGTTTTGGATAACTTGGAAAAAATCTGTGTTGTGTTTGCGTTAATCATCTCCAGAAGAAATCCAAACTGATACTTGAAACATAAGACTTGGAGAAAGCAGTAAGGCCTGAGGCATTGGTGATCTCAAGGAGCTCTCTATGGGTCAGAGCCACTTTTCTGGCAGAGTGCAACCCCAGTTCACAGGATTGCCTCTTAGAGAACTGTAAAACACTGCAGGAGTTGTGTTGTCAATGCTACATAGCATTTTGTTCATTTTTATTTTATAGGTAAATGCGTTGTCACTTGTTAAAATATAAAATTTAAAGTGAAGCCTGCACTAATTTTCCGAGCAAGCATCTACTAAGTCATGATAATAGTTTCCTGCAGGTTTATAATGTAGTCATTCGAATTTTGTTTTATATCAACCAATCATTGTACACATGTGTGGCATCTTATCTAAAACAAATGGTAAACATTAAAAGTAATTCACAAATGAAACATGCCGACAAATGTTCTGATCTTTACACTTCCATGTTGTTTTAAAATATAATTCAAATGCTTTTGCGCTTTATGACAACATTTGTTTCTTTTTTTCTTTCTTTGTTTATAACTCAGATAAATTGTCAGAAATTTGATCAGCTTGGAAACAATGGAAGTTGTACCTCACTTTTAATATGATTTTGACTCCTACATGTTTTAATATGCCATAATATTATAGTGACAAGAATTCAAAAGTATTTACCACAAACACCTTGGGACATATTAAAAGTAAAGTGAATAGAGCAATATGTAAATGTAAATGTTTCAATGTTAATACATTATGAACCAAAACTCTGAGTAACATGGAGATGGTGTAATCCTATGAAATATCTCATAAAATAACCAAAAGTACTATTATACCCCTATATTCGTAATGGATGAGAAAGTGGGATTACATAGAACTAGTGTGAATGGATGATCAATGGTCAGCGTGACTCAGTTGGTTAAAAGGCCTGTTTCCATGCTATATCTTTAAACTAAACTTAAGCTAACCTTAATTTAGTGTGATCGCTGTAGTCAAAAATCCTCGTGGATTGGAGGTTCTCAATCTTTTTCTTTATTTTTTTACGATGTAGGAAAACACACTATTGAAAAGAAAATTGAACATATTGTGTTCATAAAATATCGTTGATTTTCTTTTATTTCCAATATCTCATGTTTGATTACGTCTCTTGGAAATATGGCTGACAAATTGACTGAATACTACAAGATTGCTTTTTCTGACACTTCAGCCCCAATTCACAGATTGAGTACTTGGTGTGGATATGATAGCAAGCAGCATGCTTAGATTAAATCACTGTGTGAGGCCTGGAGAGATATTAACTCCTGCGATTCATTACTGTATTCCACCTCTTGCCCAAATCCAATGGGAATGACTCAGCTTGGCGGGTGGAAGCAGGATTTCGGGTGGCTGGAGACCACCTCCGGGGATTCCAGTGGACAGTCTCCTGAGACAAGAGATACACAAATTTTCTTTATGAACTGGAGAAGCACTCTTACTCCTCCGAACCCATAAGGAAATAATTATTTACTAAATTCAAATAAGCAATGTCGCTTGGGCTCTCTCGGTTCTGATCTTGATTGCTGCCGTTTCTGGCTGCTGTGGCACTAGTTGGGATTTATTTGACTGAGAGTAGCAGGCAGATAAGGATCCTGTTCGAGTTCTGAGACAACATTTGATTGGTGTTGGCTAAGGCTGCAGTAGGAATGAGTGGGTAATCCTCTATTTCAGCCCCTCATTGGGCATAGGGGTTAAAATCAGCCTTTTATACTGCATCTTCCAGTTGGTGGGGACTTATACAAATGGAACATTTCCCTACGAACAGGCAAGAAATTTAGTAGAGGAACAAAATAAACAAATTTTAAGCCCCATTGTCAATTTCAATAATGCATTGTAGACCAAGTCACTTTAAGAAAAATTGCTCTTACTGTGGTATTAAAATCCATAATTGAAAACTATAAATGAAACAATAAATACTGAAAATACTATCCACAGGATAGTCAGCAACTGTGAACAACAAAATATATATTTTTTAATGTTGAAAATATTTCAGGTTTTGATGAAAATTCTTCGACAGAAAATCTTATTTAAGTATGATGTCTATGTATTATTTGTTGATAGTTGTGATTTTGAAGCTGTACTTTTCATATTAAGGAAAAAACCAAGGCAAAGTAATTAAAATACCACCTGGGAGAAAATCTGCTTAAAAGCAGGTAGTTTCATTTTAGAAAGCAAATACTTGCCAGTGTACATTTTTTGCCCTACATTTTTCCTTTGAATGATGAAGCCTTGATCTCAACTGAGCTGTTAATTTTAGCAAGTTTTCTGAGGTGCCAGAGTATTTAGACTTGTTTCTAAGCTTTGTTAAAAATAAACATGGAAATCTCCCTGCAGGTGTTTTGATGGCCCCAGATCAGAGCTGGATTTCCTGTTTTGGTTACAAAAATATGCCAAACTTCAGTTGATGGAAGTAGCTAAAAAAAAAGTCAACAACATCAATTGATTACTAAAAGGAAGATCATATGAACTATATTTTTTGTAACTATAATACATTTATCTCTGTGTCTTTATTATTTTTTCATTAATAAGGCTTAACTGCAGATCTACAATCCAAGTCCATTTTACACTCTCCCCCTCCCACTACACCATTTGTTACATATGGCACTTTGAAAAATGACATGAAATGTTTTTGTAACTTTCGTATAATTTAGGCTTTTTTTTCATCTTGATTGCACAAATTAGTATTTTTATATAATTTTAAAAAGTTTACTCCTAAGTGAGTATAACAAGATAAAGATGCATTTATCATGCCATATGACCTGGTTGCTCAAATAATAGACATCATTATTCTGCTTGTACAAGGTTGAATGCAAGTGGTGTGTTATGTACTGAAAGTGCATCCTGGCATTCACTAGCTTTATACATGTGCTATTCTTAAAATGTTGTTAAAAGGTTCAGAATTCTTCAGAACCACTTTCAGAGATGATAATCCAGTAACTTGATTTTTTTGTTTAATTTACGTGAATCTTCAGCAGCAACAAGGTCTTGGTTGCAACCCACTTGCCAGTTAATGTTTAGTCAAGTTATTTCTTTGCATGTATAAACTCATAAAGATCTTTGATTAAAAGCCATAGAAGCGTTTCTATAAGAATAAGTAATAGTGCTCTTCACAAGTATTTGAAAATGTCTTGGACAAAATTTAACCTGCAGATGACCTTGTCTTGTTTATTCAGTAGGGAGTTTTGAAGCAATGCATAGACTGTCCATTATTCTCCTTTTTGAGAAAATTAATGGCAGATGGTCTTGACCTCAATGACTGTCACTAACAGCACTGAATGCCTTCATTCTTTAATATCACGATATTGTTTCTTCTGTGGAGATAGTGACCTCTGATTGTGCAAGATCCCCAAGAGATCTACATGATAAGCCAGCATGCACATTTATTCCTTATAGAAGTATATACTTTTGTTCAAACACTAACATTCATTAATCCGGTTGTCTTTCAAAAATTGAATTGACATTTATTACAAATCTGAAACATTTTTAATGATTCAAAGTATTTAGTAAAAAAAAGATAAAACCAAAGCCTTATGACAGGACTTCTTTCAGTCAATTGTCTAGTTAGGTTTCTGTTAATTACACAGTTTTCTGCCACTTGTGTTTGAATTTAGAAGGGAACTTAAGTCTCAATGGCAATGACAAAATCCTGATCTGCCACTTGTCAATTCTAAACTATTTACTCAAATTCAGTTGTATGTGTATATATTTGTCAATTATCTGGATATATGATGGATTTGATCATGTTAATTTCATAATTTTGGTCACAAAGATTCTTAAAAATATATAAAGGAATAGTCACTAATGGGATGCAAGCCAGATGCTATGTGTCAGTCAGCACAATGGATAAAGGAGAGCAGAGACCATTTATTCTTACCCATTTAAATAAAAGCAGCTTCACTTAAAACAAATCTGATAAGAATAAGACAAACGTTGATCAACATGGATTTCTGTCTTTCTCCATTTCATTTCTTTGGCTGGGAAATTCTGGGGGGGGAAAAATCCTCTTTTGATCATAGATTTACGTCTTTAAATTTATTCTAACCACCATGCGTCAAATGTCTCAACATCATCTCTAATAAAACGTACATTTTTTTAAGTTATCTGCAGAATGTTATTTTAAACATGTACAGATTAAAAATCATATAATGTTATGTAAAATATTTTGGTGATATGGTGAATTACTTTTTGAGCATATGAAAAATTCTACTTTTAAGAATGAACTGCAGTTATTCAATTTTAATACAAGGATGTCGGTAAACAATTATTTTCTCAATGAAATTTCTGTTATTGGCTGTAATATAGGGATTGTGGCCAATATTTAATGTACCGCACTTGAGCATTTAACTATTGCTTCCAGTATTTTACTTGCACTTTATTGTTGGAGATGGTATTTATAATTTACTATGTTGTTTCATTCAGTGCCTGAAGAACCAAGTCACCAAGACACGACCTCAGTAAAGACACTACAAACAAGCAGGGAACTAACCTATCAATGGCTCCACACACAGATTGCCAACCGCGAAGAAACAAGTTCCAGAAATAAGAAACAGTGAGATCTTCTTTGTTTATGTAACAAATTATGTGAATTTTGCTACATGACTGGGGTAAATGATAAATGCTTCCTTCACAAATAGACAGATGAGGATAGATTCTTAACATAGCACCAGAATATAAAAATGGCTGTGTGACAGGCTTCCTGTTATCCAGGATAGACAGATTTCTCAATTTCATTTAAAATCAGACTTATTTTAAGTTAGTTGATGACCTGCAACATCATTATTGTAAAATCTACTCCTATATTCATTGCCCACATAAACAGACTGACAGTTTAAATAAATTGTGTTTTTTAACTGCTATTGATCTAGATATGTCAAATTACCTATTCAGAAATATGCTTCTCATGCAGGGGACATTGTCGCCATGACTATAATCCAGCCAGGTTTTTATCATCTTTGCTGAAGTTATATTCTGGTGTAAGGTATCATGACTGCTAACCGCTTATGATTGATGAAGCTGAAATGATTTGAAGTTAATACTCTAATTAAAACAAAATTTGGAACTTCTATTGCAGAAGAGAGAGATGAATATTTTAAAAATAAAGTGGAAAATTGCTGCCTCTCAGGATGAAGCAGTTGTAGGCAAATGGAGAATGCATGAACATTTGTTGGTGGGGGGGAAGCCGTCAGAAAATCTTGGTCCATTGCACCTTCTGCATATTTCAAAAATAATTGTGGACTACTTGATACATTACAGTGAGTGACATACTGAAATATGCCCACATCATTTCACAGTTCCAACAGTTAATGGCCTCACAGTTATTAAGTCAACTATTCAAGTTATTGAGACATACAGCATGGAAACGGGTACTTCAACTTGTCCATGCCAGCCAAGATACCCCGTCTGCCCACTTTCATCTAAATCTTTCCTGTACATGTACCAGTCAAAATGATTTTTAAAACCTGTTTAACTGACATACCTGACATAACTACTTACTTTGGCAGTTCATTCGATATACATATGGTTTATAAAAGTTACCCCTGAGGTTCCATTTAAATTTTTCCTCTCTCACTTATCTTGATTCCCTACCCTGATCTTGATTCCCTACCCTGAAGAAAGACTATGTGCATCCAATCTATCTATGCCCCCTCATAATTTTATCAATCTCTATAAGTTCATGCTTCTGTTTCCTGTGCTCCAAATAATAGTCCTAACATGCCCAAAACTCTTCCTATTGCTCATGCCCTTGAATTCTCACAACATAATCGTAAATCTTCACTGCACTCTTTTTTGTTTAAATGGCATCTTTCCAATAGCAGGAGGACCAAAAACGAACACAATATTACAAGCACAGCCTCACCAATTTCTTATGCAATTGTCTCATCTTTAATACTCAATTTCATGAATGATTTAATTGTAATTAATTTATTAGCCAAGTATGTAAACATACAAGAAATTAGATTTTCCAATAGTCATACAAAAAAGCAACAAAATACATAACCACCTAAAAATTAAACATAAACAGCCGCCACAACAGCGTGTGAAAATCCCCAGGGCACACAGCATAAGCGGAGGCCAACAGCCATCAGTTCAATGCCCGGGCCACACACACGGTCCTTCACCATGATGTGACCAGAGTTGTACCGACCGCTGTCACTCCCTCTGCAGTCTCTGTCCGCCCGAAGAGTCAGAAAGCCATCCACGCTCGCACTAGACTCTGGGATGTCCTCATGGTGCCATGTCCCCACAAAACACCTAGATCACTGCACTCACCGTACTCCCTCCGAGTCCTCACCAGTGCAGGCAGC
The DNA here is from genome assembly GCF_010909765.2 of Amblyraja radiata. Classification (NCBI taxonomy): domain Eukaryota; kingdom Metazoa; phylum Chordata; class Chondrichthyes; order Rajiformes; family Rajidae; genus Amblyraja; species Amblyraja radiata. The sequence goes on along the minus strand of NC_045974.1, from coordinate 33,126,364 downwards.
ACGTCCATCGTGTTTTTTCGGCAACCTCACATTTCCCACTGTGATGGAAGGCAAATAACATATACCTTCTTTCCTCCTTTTCTCCCGCGGTCGGGGCAATCGACACTTCTGCAGTCGGGGCGATTGAAGCTCCCGCAGTCAGCGATCGAAGCTCCCACATCGGGGCCGATGGAAGCTCCCGTGATCGGGGCGGTCGAAGCTCCTGCGGCTGGAGCTCCCGCAGTTGATCCCTAACAAAGGATCTGCCAGCTCCATGATGTTAAAGCAGACAGAGATACAATGGAAAACTCGCATCTCCATCGAGGAAAGAGACAAAAAAGTTTTCCCCTCCAGAGTTATTCTTTGAATCTGAATTATCCAATTGCATTTGTGTCTGGCAGTTTCAATTCGCACCATAACTAATTCTACTGTGTAAGTGCATCCATTCCATCTTTGTTTCAATCCATGCAGTGACTTATTAGAGAGGATTAGGATTAGACTGTTTTCATTTTGCTAAAAGTATTTTTTGACTGAAAATTAGTTGACATCTATAAAACACTTTATTCGGTTGATTTAGGAGAGGGGGGTAGACTTTTGAGTACTGCTGTTCAAAAAAGCTTTGTCCACAGGAGCAAAAGGAAATCACAAAGGTTTGGACTTTGGCCAGATCCTGTGTTCTGCAGAAGAGAAGCATGGCAATTGGGATAAGAGTGCGTGATGGAAACCAGTTGATTGACCGGTTGATTGAAGATGGTGGTGAGAATTGGTTTCCTTGAGGATCAGGTGGTAACCGTATTTATTAATTGGAACAGCAGGTGCTTGTGGGCATGTTTTATAGAATTGGGTGGATAGCAGGGTTCAATGGTAATCTTGGTATTGTGGAGTAGCCTTGGTACTCCGGGAGGAAGGGGTTGCATAGGATGGCACATTGTGTTTGTCGAAGGAGGAGTTGGAGTGGATATGCAGCATCGGCATTGATCACTGACGAACATGACAGATACAGTCCCTTTGCCAGCCATCCATTACCTACCTACGCTATCCCATTTTCCAACTCTCAGCCTATAACCTTCTGTGCCATGGTATTTCAATTGCATATCTTAATAATCTTAAATATTGTGAGACCATCTTCGGTGGTGATTTCTACATTTAGAACACCCTTAAGGGCCTGTCCCACTTACGCGACCTTTATGTTGAAAATTCAGCAGCGACCAGAAAGACTCTTTGGAGACCTCTCACGACCATAGGAGACCGCTCACAACCATATGGTCGTGAGAGGTCACCCGCGACATGTCGCCAGGGGTCTCCTATGGTCGTGAGAGGTCTCCAAAGAGTCGTAGCGTCTTTCTGTTTGCCGCTGAATTTTTAACATGTTGAAAATTTCGGGGACCTATCACGGGTGCCAGCAATCGCCTGTAAAGGTCGCGTAAGTGGGACAGGCCATTTAGGGTAAAAACTTTTGACCCAAATTTTCTCTAACTCCTCTACTCAACTAAGGGAAAAACTATCAATCCTACCTCATCCTCTCATAATTTCCAATACTTCATTTTCAATACTCTGAGCTTTCCCAACTCAAAGGAAAACAAACTACACTATTTATTCTCTCCTCATAGCTGAAACATGGAAGGTAGTGTCAATAGTCAGAGAATGTTTTCGTTTTGTTCAATTAACATTATTCTTTAAAAGGAAGATTAATTGATTTACATGGTTGTGGGGGAAAAGTGAAGAAAAAAACATTTTTCACTGTTTCTCTGTACACGTGACAATAATAAACCAATACCAAATGGAACAAATGGGATAGTTATAATAGCAATGTTACAAAATTTTGAGATTTTAAAATCAAGCCTGCAATTTATCCCATCAGATAAAGCATAAAAAGAAGTTTAATTTGACACCTAATTCACTTTCATATCTCAAGTATTTAAAAAGTTATGGCCATTTTCATACTCGGAAATTAGCATCTTGTTCCCTATTGACTTTCTATGGACATAACAAAAAAGCTGTGATCGTGGACAGTCAAAAGCACATAACTTTCTTAAAAATTAAGAGAACTGAATGAAATTTTCAGTTATCATAGATTGAAGCATTCTGAAACAAATATAAAATAATCTTACTTGGATGACCTGAAATTAAAGCATATAATCAGTTAGTTACCCAATTGTAGCTAATTTAAAAACTTCAATTACTAGATCTAAACATCTATCCATTTCTTAATAAATGATTAACATTTTTAAATAGCCTAAGTGTCCAAATAATATTCACAAATAATTCACAATAAAACATGATTTTTAAATTTCATTTACATTAATTTATAGGCCAAATGGAAGGAATTCAGTGTTCAATTGCTGTAAATTAAACTCCATTTAAATCAGCTTTCTAGTGGGATCCTGTGAACGCGCTGGTTTAGAACGTTCACATTGCGGTAGATTTGTGCCCTCAAATGCCCAGAAAAATACTGCAGGATATAATGGGGCCCAAATTAGCTACTCGCAACATTAAACTTTGTATAAAGGGATCTTAAGATGCCCTTTTTAACGTAAAAATAAACAGCCTACCTTCCGTTTTCCGCTGTATGAGATCCGACCCATTGTCGGCGGTCGTGGGTTTAGAGGTTAATTTTTAACCTACTATAACAAGTAAAGAAAGCCCTTAAAACTAAAAATAGCTCCAGCTACAGAATCTTCCAGCGATTTTTCGCTAATAATTAACTAGGCTGAAAAACCTCGATTTGAACAGCCTAGGGAAAATCGCGTTTTAAACCCGCCCCCCTCTAAACGGCGCCAAAATCGCGCACACGGGCTGGGACAGATTTTCAGCGACGCTTCAGGTAGGCTTTGCAACATACCTAGTTATAACAATTGGCTTTGCCTGATGGGCCAAATGGTATCCTCCAGTGTTATTACAATTCCGAGACTCTATGATTTTAATGGTTTGTGAATGTTAATTATTTTACAGGTTGATTGACTTTATTCATCTGACTTTTGTCAGGACGTCCAGAGCCATTCCACCTACCCTTTAAATCCATTCCCTTCCCACCCAGGTGACAACATAATACTACACAGGGCTTTAACATTGGGCATTGACAATGGCTAGTTATATGGTCCTCAACACACAGGTCAACCTTAAGCTCAGGCAGCTCACCATATTCAGCAAGTTCTGACCAATTCTCCTGATAATACAATATGATTAAACTGGTGATAAATCCAATCCTTATTTTATACCACTCCAGAACTCTTCCAATGGCTTTAGAATTGAATTTATAAGTTGTCTGTGAATAAGATTAAGGGCTAGTGATTAGCTGGAGATCCAGCTTAAGAGAACATATTGTTTGAGAGAAGGCTGAGCAAACTGGCCAAGCTGGCTTCTTGGCACCAGTGCAGGCTTTGGTTGGAGGGAGAATAAAATTCTAATCTTTATAACCTAAACCCATATGTGGCACACATACCACTACTCCCAATGGGCTGTGGTGCACAATTCCCACTAATCGTGGGGTAACTGATTATGGGAAGCTTGTAGTATTTGCGTAAGCTGGAAATGCAAGTCTTGATCATTGTTTTATACTTTTGTACATCTTGGTATGCTTTTTAAAAAAGAAAACAAATGGCGAAAAAATTATGAAGTAAAACAGAAACTATGGTATTCTATTATGGTATAACAGCCCAGGTTGTGTGGCTGGACTGCTGTGTGTGAGAACATTTGCATCATAATGCTGTCTGACTGAAAATACCTGTATTAGATCATCTCTGCCTTGAATCACTCCAGCTCAGATTATTGAACTAGACAATAAGACAAGTTCAACTCGTGAGAGAGGAGAAGTTATATCTGAACAGTTACCTCGCCATGCCTGACAAAAAGATGAAAGGTCAGAATGCTATAATGGATAGCGTACAGAACAAAGAGAGCTGGAGTGAGATAATTAATAAGGAGCTGGAGTAACCCAACAGACACAATGTACTCGCTCTCTATGAAGATAAGGACTAAGAGTATCAAAATCACAGCCAGAATACTGATCACAGCATCTTGGAATTGAAGATTACCCAGAATAGGAAGAACACAGAAATTGTGATACTGGAGGATATGCAATATCCTTCAGAAATAGGTTTGAGAAGTTGTGGTTTGTTGCCCCCCTGATGTCAGGATAAGGAACATCACAAACCCAGTTTGAAAAGATTATGGTGATGGTGGTTATTGTGTTTCTGTTGGAACCCACAACATAGGGAAGAGTATGTGCAAAATCATGTTTGATTAATACCAAGTGCTAATGGTTACGTTTAAGGGCAGGATCTCAGGTGTTATAGCATCTAAATTATACTCAAGTCAAGGGTTATTATTGATGTTGAGGCAGCAGATTACAAAACTGAACATTCAGTTGTTGGATTGCTGTAAGGATTATTGTTTCTATTTCTGGCCAAAATAGAATTGAAACTTTAGGTGCAACTCTTGAATTGGAATGAGCCCAATATCCAAGTGGAAAGGGTAAGTATGGTGCTCACAAGGAATTTGAACCTGTAAATTTTGAAGGAAGGTGAAGTAGCATGGGTTGGAGGGCTCAGCTGGAAAGACCACCAAGACAGTCGGGGCTAAATAGGCTAGGTTTGGTGTTAAGTTTATTATTTTACATGTACCAATGTACAGTGAAAAGCTTTGTTTTACATGCTACCCAAACAGAACAAAAAACCGTAGATAGATAAACAATCAGTTCAAACTCAAGTACAATCGACAGAGCAAAGGGGAAGATCTTCTTCTTATCGAGTCCACATACAAGATTAGAAGTTGTTCAGCCAGAGCTGAACACACTTCTTGGATCTGCATACAATGGTGTCTGTCTTGCGCTTCTTGTGCTTCTTGTGCGTGGTGGTGGAAAGATTGGCAGAAACATGGCCGCAACATGAACGCTCTTTCCTTGACCGCAAAGGGGAAGATACAGAGTGCAGAATATAGCTCACAGCTTTGTAACGCATTGTGGTGCATCAAGTCCTTGGACAAAGTTAAATATCCTCAATGGGGTAAAGATGAACTGAACTGTACCCTAGCTTATGGAAGGACTACTGTTCAGAAGCCTGATAATGGAGGGGAAGAAGCTGTTTGTATGGTGCATGCTTTCGAGCTTCTGTACCTTCTGCCAAATGGAAGTAGGGAGAAGGAGGAATGACTGAGGTGGGATAAATTTTTGATTGTTGAAAGCTTTTCTGAGGTAGCATGATGTGTAGAGTCAATGGTAGGAAGTTTGGACTGTGTGATGACTGGACTATATCTATAACTCTGCAATTTCTTGCAGTCTTGAGCAGACCTATTTGCAAACCAAGCTGTGATGCAACGTGACAGTATGCTTTCTATGGTGCATCTGTAGAAGTTTGGAAGAGTCACTGGAGACATGCCAAATTTCTTCGGTCTCCTCAGGAAGTATAGGTGTCGCTGTGTCTACTTAACTGTCGTATTAATGTGGTTAGTCCACGAGAGGTTGTAATGTTAATGCCAAAGAACTTGAAGTTCTCAAACATTCCACATCTGCACCATTGATGCTACTGGGGCATGTTCTCATCCATGCTACATCAAGTCAATAACTAGCTCCTTGAACTTGCTTGCATTGAGGGGAGACTATTGTCCTGACACCATGTCATTAAGTTCTCTATCTTCTTCATGTACTCCGGCTCATAATTGCTTGTGATTTGGCCCACAATAGCAAAGGAAAATAGTATGACGAGCAACCTTAGTACTAGCACTCCTGTAACATGATAGTTGCATTCCTAAAGCCCTTGCATTCTCGAAAATTGCAATATAATTTTTTTTCCCATATTCATCAATTGCCGATTTGCGGGATTGTAACATACGTGATAGCAGAACTGTCTGAAATTAAAGATAAAATTATCCTTTTGATAAAGGATATATTGACAGTAAAATATTGACTGGAGACCTCAGGCAGAAATAAAAATTTGAAGCGATTTAATAGAGAGTATATGTTAAGAGTATTATTGGCTCTCGAGATAAGAATGTGAAGGTGCAGAATGCAAAGAGCAGAGGTGAGTAGCCTAAGTAGAAAAATACTGAAAATGGCAGACAATCCCATTCTGAAAGGTAATGTACTTCTCAAAATATGTTAGAAATAATCTGCCTGCAATTAATAAGGGAGAAGACCATATTAGATTAGTAAATAAGTCATGTATCTCAATCTCAAACCTCCCCTTTCTTTCAAAAACCCTGGAGCGTATCGTTGCTTCGCAACTTCATTCCCACCTCCTTGCGTATAACCTACTTGAACCCCTCCAATCTGGCTTTCGCCCCCTCTATAGCACAGAAACTGCTCTCCTCAAAGTCCTCAACGACCTCCTCACCTCTGCTGACACTGGTTCTCTCAACATCCTCATCCTCCTCGACCTGAGAGCAGCGTTCGATACAGTGAACCATAACATCCTGCTCACCAGACTCAAAGACCTCGGCATTGAAGGCTCTGCACTCAGCTGGCTCCGTTCCTACCTTTCCAACAGATCCCACTTCATCTCTCTCCACAACCACACCTCTGCTACAGCCACAGTCACTCAAGGTGTTCCCCAAGGCTCCGTACTCGGCCCCCTCCTCTTCATCATCTACATCCTCCCCCTTGGTCAGATACTCCGCCACTTCAACCTGGACTTCCACTGTTACGCCGATGACACCCAGATCTACCTCGGCACCAAATCCCCCCACAACCCCCCCCCCCCCCCCCCCCCCCCTCTCCCATATCAACTCCTGTTTGTCAGCTATAAAAACCTGGATGCAACATAACTTCCTCAAACTCAACAGCGATAAGACAGAATTCCTCCTCATAGGCTCCAAAGCCACACTCAGCAAAATCAATAACCCCACTCTCACCATCGACGGCACCACTGTCTCCCCATCTCCCAAGGCCCGCAACCTTGGCGTGATCTTTGATTCCACCCTCTCCCTTGAGCCTCACATCCGCCATGTCATTAAAACCTCCTTCTTTCATCTCTGCAACATCGCCAAACTCAGACCCTCTCTCACACCTCCCGCTGCTGAAAGACTCATCCATGCCTTCATCTCCTCCCGACTGGACTATTGCAACTCACTTCTCCTTGGCATCAGCTCCACCTACATCAACCGACTCCAACTGGTCCAGAACGCAGCTGCCCGACTCATCACCCACACCAAATCCTGGCATCACATCACTCCAGTCCTCAAACAACTTCACTGGCTTCCCATCTCCCACCGGATCACCTACAAAATCCTGATCCTCACCTACAAAGCCCTCCACCATCTGGCCCCCCCCATATCTCACTGACCTCCTCTCCCTCTACCAACCCTCACGGTCCCTCAGATCCACATCAGCCGATCTCCTCTCCATCCACAAGTCCAACCTCCGCAGTTTTGGGGACAGAGTTCCCAGGCTCTGGAACTCCCTCCCCCAACTGATCCGCAATTCCGTGTCCCTCACCATCTTCCAGTCCCGCCTCAAGACCCATCTCTTCACCTCTGCCTATCCTTAGCCCCACGTCCCCCTCCCTTTTCATCTGTGCATTAATTGCCTCATATTGTGTTTTGAATTGTATTCTGTCTTTACTTTGTGTACTAGTCATGTCTCTACTATTTATTTCATTCCCCTTACATGTTTTTCCTCTACCTGCTAAATTTTTGTAAGGTGTCCTTGAGACTCTTGAAAGGCGCCCATAAATAAAATGTATTATTATTATTATTATGTAACAGTGCTATATACAAATTAAGCGTGCATGATCTGTTATTTATCCTATATGGTACATTCCCCTAAATGGTTAAGTTCAATATACTGTTGGGAAAGGAGTGAGATGGATTGTTATGAGAATTCTGGATTTAGGCAGGGCTGATTTTTATACATTGAGTAGTAGATTTTCCAAAGTACACTGTCAAATGTGTTAATGGCACCTTGAGAAGAGAGCAGTGGATTTTATTCAGCATGAATTTAATATGACACAGAACTCTTACATCCATAAGGGGCAAGAAAAATAGTTTGCCAAAAAATGCACTGTGAATGACTGGAGCTGACAGATGGCTTTAAAAAAAACACACAAAAATGTAAAAACTAGCACTGATCCTGATAAATGATGATGAATAACAAAAGGTGACAAAACACAAAGAAGGAACTACAGAAAGGGAGCAGAAAAGCAGCTTGCAAGGCATATTGTAGAGGCACCAAACGGTTGTGAATAAACGGTTTCTTTATTCAGGCATTATAGGTTAGGTATACATGCACGTTTGGTAATCTAACACAAAAGTCATTGTTGCTGCTGCGAGGCATGTCTGTTGACTAGTTCCTGTAGTGTGTGGAGGCTGTCGTCGGCATCATTATGCTGCAGTCATTATGTGTTGGCGGTCGTATCCATAACGCAAAATCCAAAATAACATTTTGGACAGACGGGGTCACCAATGTAGAGACACCAAACGTTGTGAATAAACGGTTTCTTCATTCAGGCATTATAGGTAGGTATACATGCACGTTTGGAACTCTAACACAAAAGTCATTGTTGCTGCTGCGAGGCATGTCTGTTGACTATTGATCTCAAGGTAACTTTCTGCTGATGTGGCAGTACATTCCCCTTAACTCATGACGTCACGTTCCTGCCAAAGCCTGTCACGCGACAGTGCCCGTTCTGATGACGAGGGTTCGACCAGTAAGTGGCCTGACCACCAGGTGGCACCACAATATCAAATATCTTTACAGGAACGATGTGGAGGCTTTGGAGGTGGTGCAGAAGACGTGTAGCAGAATGCTGGCTGGTGTAGAGGGCATTAGCTATAAAGAGAGATTGGACAGACTTGGATTATTTTCTCTGGAACACCAGAAATTGAGGGGTGACCTGATAAAAGTATATAAAATTATGAGAGGCATAGATAGGCTAGACGGTCAGAACCTTTTTGCCAGGGTGTAAACCTCAAAGACTAGAGGGCATAGCTTTAATATGAAAGGGGAAATTTAAAAGAGATGTGCGGGCAAGCTTTTTAGTGGGTGCCGGGCACCTGAATCACATTGCCAGGTTTGGTGGTGGCGGCAAGTACAATAGTGGTGTTTAAGAGGCTTCTAGTTGGGCAAATGGATATGCAGGGAATGGATGAGTATGGAATTATGTGTAGGCAGATGAGATTAATTTATCTTGGCGTCTTGTTTGGCATAGACATTGTGGGCCAAAGAGCATGTTCCATGCTGTACTTATCTATGTTCTATAGCAGTCATGAAGAGTATACTGGCTTTAAAGAATGGAAAATCACAGGATAAAATAATATCAATTTTAACTCTTTAAAGAAGCAAGATGAAAACATTATGTGTTCTGACTGAATTCTTCCAAAATTTCTTGAAACACAAATCATGCTTTTAGATTGTAAAATTAATTGAGTTATTCTATTTTTTTAAAAATCTAAAAGAGGTAAACCTTTAAGAAATTCTAAACATCATCTAAAATGTCCTATCAGGAAACTACTAGGGGTTTATAATTAGTTGACGTCCCTGCTTACCATCACTTCTCTTTTCTAGCTTTCACTCCCCTACTACAATCAGTTTGAAGAATGGTTCTGACGTGGTTCGGTGCCTACCCATTCCTTCCACAGACTGATCCACCAGCATTTTGTGTTTTCTTGAGATTCCAGAATGTGTACGTCCTTGTAACAACTATCTTCAGCTGATCATAGACAGCCAGAATGGATGTGAAAAGGATAGGACATACCCAATGAACCCGAATGAAGTTTTTCAACCAGTGACGAGGAATTTCTACATTGATTGTTTCTATGAATTCCTGTAAGGCATATGATAAAGGTCCTCAGAGAAAACTGTTAATGTCAGAACCATGGTATTTAAGGCAATAATTTATCAGGTCAAAAATAGTGACTACGTATAAGATACAGAGGTGAGATGATGAGCAGCTTCAGAATTGGAAAAGCGTCTTGAAATAAACCATAGTAAAGATTATGCACATTTCTTCAACAAGTAAAGTGAGAAAATGTCTTTACAAACAAAGAGTAGCAGACATTTGGAAATGTCTTCTGCAAGTTACAATTAAATATTCAGTCAATTGTTGATGTAAATATGAGAATTTTTGACATTTGTTAACCAAAACATTTTATGGCATAGACCAAAGGCAGAGATATGGGGCAAGGTGGATATTTAGTATTTGGCCACATACCAGTTATTATTTCATTGAATAGCAAAACCGACTGAAGGGGCTATTTGACTATTACATTCTGATAGGTACAGAGGCTCCCTTTAATTTGCCATCAAATGTCTCACCATACAAATGTGGGGGTGGGTTGGGGGTGGAGGGGGACAAAGAAGGGACTAAAGATATTTATGGGTACTTTGTAACTTTGTCTGTATCTTGTGGCGGCTCTGTGTACTGTGTATGTAGAAAACAAAGAATTTCACTGTAACTTCACAGTACATGTGACAATAAAGTATCCATCCGTCCCCCCATCCTGTTAAAAGTAAAATTAGCACAGATAATTTGTAATTATGAAAGTAAGACCTCAAGCTGATCAGCAATGTCATCAGACAAGCAGTGTGGATTTCTTGCCATCCTCTGGTAATTTTACATTTAAATTGAAAATTGTACCTGATATTCTTATAATACTCCATCATTGGTTTTTATTTTATTAGCATTACTTTTTAACTTTTCTACTGCAAGTATTAAATCAAAAAACTTGACAACTTAACCCACATTTTTCCCACATAATTAAAAAAAAATTATGCTTCAGCTTTGTGTGTCTGAAGAAAAATTTACATTGAATTACATTAACTTTAAGTATTTAGGATCTCACATGTCCCCACATTATATTGCATCTGTTATCTATCCAGCCATTCAACCAGTCCTCTTGTGTTTTCCTGAAGTAATTTACAATCATTCATAGCCTGCTACAATACATGTTCAATTCACTGATCTCCTTCATATTTAATACTACTTTCCTTCAGGTTAATGACCATGCCGTGGCACTCATGTTAATGTGCATGTTGACAAAGTTTCATATAAATGTATGCTGTCTCATTTCTCTGACTTTTTTACAACAATATAAATTTCAGACTACTGTCGAAGGATGAGCTCAAATGTTTATCATCTAATATTTTCATTTGATGCATCTGCACACCCCACATTTCGTACCACATCATGAAATATATTGTTAGAATAATTCAGAAAAATCCATTCTCATAAATGATAGGCCTGAAACCAAGATAAGGCTTCTACGAGGAGGCTGAAATAAAGTGAGTATTTTCCTTTCACAAGTTCCTCTGTGGTAGTGCAGTGAAAATGGCAATTTGGGAATTGCTATGCTCCTCCTGCAGGGTATGGAATGTCATGGAGATTTCTGGTCCCTGAGGGCTACACGTATGGGAAGTGTGGCCAGGTGCAGCTCCTGACTGTGAGGGAACTGGAGCTGCAGCTCAACAACCTCAGGAACTGGAGCTGCAGCTCAACAACCTCAGGAACTGGAGCTGCAGCTCAACAACTGGGAGTAAAAGAGTGTAATAGATGAGTTATAGTGAGGTGCTCATATCTAAGGTACAGGCAGAATGTGCATGCCCATGAAAAGGATCCTGTTTGGGGCAGAGTGGCCTATACAAGTGGAACAGGATGCCCTGAACTGGAGAGGGACCAATATCCTTGCAGAGAGATTTACTGGTGCCACGTGGGAGGGTTTAAACTAGAATGGCTGGAGTTTGGGAGCCAGAATAGAAGTACAGCAAATGGAAGGTCTGAGGAACATAGAGCTTCTAACCAGTCATTCTCAAAGGAAGGACAGGCAGGGAGAGGTTAAGGAATATGGTGAAACTGAAGGCGTGTTTATTTCAACAAAGACTATTGACTATTCTCCAGTCCTCCGGGACCTTGCCCGTGGCTGGAGAAGATACAAAGACTTTTGCCAATGACCCTGCAATATTCTTTCTCGCCTGTGAGCTGGGATAGATCCCATCCACGTTAATGCTCTTCAAGAACCACAACACCACCTCTATCCTGAACTCAAACTACCCTAGCATATTAGTATTCTTCACACCAATCACACTGTCCCTCATGTCCTTCTCCTTGATGAATACAGATGCAAAGTACTTGTTTGGTACATCGCCCACATTCTCTGATTCCAAGCATAAATTTCCTCTTTATCCTTGAGTGGTCCTAAACTTTCCCTGGTCACTCTCTTGCTTTTAATATACATATAAAAGCTTTGGGATTTTCATTGATCTAACTTGCCAATGGCATTTCATGGCCCCATTTCATAACTTCATAAAACATAGGAGTAGAATTGGGCCATTTGACCCATTGAGCCAGCTCCACCGTTCAATCATGGCTGATCTACCTGTCCTTCCTTTGATACTTACAGGTCATAACCTCTACCTTCTATCAGCCTTTCAATTTGCTGACCTTCTGATCTGGTTCCCACTTCCTTCACACTCCAATTTATACCCTCCTGAATAGCCCCTATAAACCCTCCCTGTGAGGATATTGGCTCCCCTCCAGTTTAGATGTAACACATCTCACTTGTTTAGGCCACCTCAGCTGCAGAAGAGATCCAATGGTCCGAAAATTTAAATCCTTGCCCCTTGTGCCAACTTCTCAGCCATGCATTCATCCAGTACTGGGAATAATTTGGAGATTACTACCCTTGAGGCCTTATTTTGTAATCTTGTGCTTAACCATATATTCACTCTGATGTTCCTCATTTCTTTTCCTACCTACATAATTTTTGCCAATGTGCACAACGACTTCTGGCTTTCCCTCACCTTTGAGAATGTTCAGCAGCCGCGCCAATGCATCCTCAATCTTTGCACAAGGGAGTCAAAACACAATGGTTTGTAGGTACTTTATTGTCACATGTACCTACATAAAGTGAAATTGTTTGGTTTGCATGCAATTCAGTAAAATCTTGCCATGCATAAGCACAATCATACATAAGTACAAAAGTGCAATGATTGTAATATAAGAATAGTAGATTACACTGCGGCAGTACCTAAAACACTGCCATGTTTCTGGCTCCATCTTGTATCCTTCAACTTTCTGTTTAAAAAAAATATAGTCTTATCTTGGTCTTAAAGGCCAATTGTCCTCGCAGCGGCACAGGGTAAGTGTTGCAGGTTTCGGCCTGGCCTGGCAATGCTATTGATGTCATTCTACCGCTGCTCCGTGCAGCTGCAGGCCATATTGATTTGCGTGCTTATCCGTCTTCTGTTGGGCCTCCAGCGGCACCCAATCCAGTCCCCCGGCTGCTGCAGGGCCTGCATTGACATATTTACCCGCAAACACATTGCCTTTCGCCTCGTGCAGCTACTGCTCTGTCTCCCTCACCCAACCTTGGAACGCCTAGAGCACCTCTAAAGGTGCGGAAGGCAAGCTCAGGACCTGCTCACCGGCACTGATCCTCTCCTCCCCCTGCTGCCGCTATCTTGAAGGCATTTTATCCAGTTTAGTGCACTATCTTGGAATCCCGTTTGCGACAACAGAATCTCCTGTCTGTCCCCTAATTAACAGAATTAAGAAATGTTAACACTAGTTATTTAAGGCTGATCTATTTACCTGTGGTAAACTATACTGATGCAAGGTGGTATAAGGGTTATGTTGTTGAACATGTAATCCAGAGGCTTTGACTAATAACCCAATGAAGTTGAGTTTAAATCACACCAGAATTTGAATTGAGTCTTTTAATAATCTAGAAATAATAATTTAAGAAATGAATGTGTTCAGATTATTATCAAATCCCAACTTGTTGAGTCATGTCCTTAAAGATGGGTAGTCTGGTGACCATTGATATTGGTTTATTATGTCACATATACCAGGATACAGAGAAATAAATGTGTTTGCATGCTAAACAGTCAAATCATACTACATGAGTACAGTCCAAGCATACACAAGTGCAAAACAAAATATCAGAATACAGAATATATAGTGTAAAAACATTATAGTGTGACAGTTAGAGATGGCACAGAGAGAAAAAAAGTTCAAGTGTCGCTGGTGGGTTAGGAGTTTTTGGTCTACACCTTTCACTTATGAAGGGATCGCTCGGTGGTTTGATAACAGCAGGGAAGAGGCTCTTCCTGAATCTGGTGGTGCGTCCTTTCAGGCTTTTGTATCATCTACCTGACGGGAGATGTGAAAAGTGAGGATGGGAGGCAAAAATGCTCCATGATTATGTTGGCTATTTTCTCAAGGCCGCATGGACTAAATGTGGGAGGCTGGTTTGTGTGATGGACTGGGCTATATCCACAACTCTCTGTAACTTCTTGCGGTTTTGAGCAGAGCTGTTGTCAAACCAAGTTGTGATGCATCCCAATGGGTTGCTATCTACAATGCATCAGTAGAAGTTGGGAAGAGTTGTTGGAAACCACTAAACTTCTTTAGTCTTCTGAGGAAGTAGAGTTGTTGATGTGCTTTCTTGACTGTAGCCTCAAGGTGATTGTTCCAAGACAAATTGACTATGATGTGTATTCCTGGGAACTTAAAGCTCTTAATCATCTCCCTATGCTAACTGGCCATATATACCACTCTGTTTCCTAGATCCTTCGTCTTGCTGACATTGAGCGAAAGGTTGGTTGTCCTGATACTTATTTTTCCTTCCTGTACTCCATCGCGTCATTGTTTGAAGTCCGTTCCAACACACTGGTGTTATCTGCAAACATATAAATAAAGTCAGAGCAGAACAGTTATGAGTGTATAGGGAGTATAGTAAATGGCTGAAAATGTATCTGTTGGGCACTGATGTTGGGACCGGCCTACCATCACGTTTTCAGAAAAAAGGTCACCACCACCTTTACAGACCACTTAAGAATGGCTATAATTGTCAGCCTTGCCAAGTGTAAAAAAAAGAATTAAAAAATAGGATTTACGGTCGTTTTCTCAACAATGTTCACAGATAAAGCATATTGCACTTAACTGTTTGGAGTGCAATTTGTTGGTTTGGGTACAGTTCTTTGTAAACAAGGTTTGATTTCTAATTTTCACAGAAGTGATTTTTAAATGAATATTACATTACTGAATATTACTGAAGAAGGGTCTCCACCCAAGACCTCATTCATTCCTTCTCTCACGAGTTACTACCTGTCCCGCTGAATTACTCCAGCATTTTGTGTCTATCTTCGGTGTAAACCAGCATCTGCAGTTCCTCCCTACACATTACATTCAATATCTTTGCATTTCTTCACTATAAAATTCTAGACCAAAGCTTTGGTTGAACAGCCAATTTGCTTTGAAGACATAAGGGACTTGAATTTTGAACAATTAGACAATTTTGGGTCAGTTAAACAGTTCTGCCTTACCTCTTTCACAAAGAAATCTGCAACATATTTCGCAAGAAATTTAACAATGATTAGAATACTACTTTGTATGTTTGCGATGATTTGTTTTTTCCACGATCCTGCCTTACTTTTTACTCTAGTTTATTTTTAACATGAATATGTCTTAAAGGACTATTTCTCTCTAAGAGTGCCCGAAACCTACATCTAGGTAAATTCTCTTCTTGCACACTGTAATTCTAAATAAATAAGGTGTGGAGTTACAGAGTGCTAGTAGGATGGCCTGAAACTATGAAAGGCCATCATTCTTGGTGGGAGAGGTAAATAAGTAGCCAACTTACCCACAAAGCACCCTACCCACACTGATTCTTAATTTTAAACTAGAATTTGGAATATAACTTTTCTTTCACAATTTCCTGCGGCTGAATGCTTGCCATGACTGGCCCAAAGAAGCCATTAGACACGCTATATAAAATGTCTACCACCCCTCGGGCTTCTTGGGAGCGATCATGTGCATTTTGTTACGGCCTGTGTTTTTGTTGTCTTGTATTCATTTATCCCAACAGTGCATTGAATGGCAGGCATGCATTATGTGAAAATGCATTAAACTGGCAGTCTAATTAAAAACCTTGTTAAATTTTCATAACTAAATTGATCGGTCAATTATTCATGATGCAATTATTGTTACATTCATATAATTTACACATTGTTTGGTACAAGAATTCAAATTTCAAGCATCAGAACAATCAGGTGTACTCCATAAAAGCAGACTTCATTAATACTGGCAGTTTCGCTGAGGCATAGTACTTTTATAAGATGAAATAGACTGCGTTTACAGAGTAAAAATATGAAGTACTGCATGGATTCCTGATTCAGGATGAGCTATATTCAGATGATACTTTTATAGTTTGAGTTCACATTTCACAAATTTTGAAATGTAAAGTTGGATTCTTAAACAGATTTTGAATGCCATTTCGGCAATTACTGAAATTGACAGTAGTCTTCTGCCTCTAATTTCTTACATTTAAAACATAGCTGAAATGATTGTTGAAAGTAAAAATATGTGCTGATAGTACAGATAAACTGGTGTCTGCATTGGAATGATCAAATTCAGAATAAGTTCATACTTGTGCTTGGTTCACTTTCCAATGTAATTATGATCAGTTTGTCTCGTACTGTGAATATAGTCCATAAATAGTGCCTCCATCTAATTTAAGTGCATTGAGAAAAATTGTGTTTTACAAGCCATATAATTTGAGATCTGCAATTTAGAAAAAATAAGAGAAATTAAACTATCAGCTAACAATATTGCTGCACACTTTTGCTCTGAAAATACCCAACTAATCATTTTGATAATGATGAGTAGCTTTCTACAATGAGACCAAAAACATGGATCAATATGATGTTTCCAGTGGAATTTAGCTCCACTGATTTTTCCCATTAAATGTAATTGGGTTCTGAATAATCACCACATGATGGCCTAAGTTTATTATTGACACTGTTATTTTCAAATCATATGTTAATAGAAACTTTAAACTGCGTGCTTCACCTTGAAATACCCTGTGAATATTACTCTCATGTTTATTTTTTTCAGACATCATTTCCTGCCAGAGATGGACCCAGAAGTATTGAATGGGGGCCGTGTTCAACTGATGGTAAGAACTTTTTTTCCAGCTTGGTGCTGAGGAAATTCAATATTCTTGGTCTTTGTCATGATATATAATTTCTTGTTAATTTGCAGTTCAGTCTTGTTTTTAAATGTTTATTTGAACTGATCATTTATTTTATTTATATTTTAAATGTTATATGCACTTTACAAATATGGTGGTTATTTTTACTTAGGATTAACTCATGGATTTATTTTCAGAATGCTCGTGTGGAAGTTTTAAGAGTTTAAAGAGCAACAATCTGAAATAAGCCTCTGTGAACCAATAATGAATTGCATGCTTTACCACCCATGGAGTCGCAGTAATTCAATGAAATGTATAAACAGTTTCCATGTTCAAAAAATTAACAATTTGCATGCAGAACAAATAATTTACTTTTGCTTTGTGACTTCAGGCAAGTCCTATTGGCAGAGAAGGCTCCGACTTAGATTTGGTCTCTGTAACTAGTGGTAATACTATAAGCCAACAAAGTGACAGATTCAAGATTAATCGTTGGCATTCGTCAGGATCTACAAGTAAGTCAGCATTCCTAATCCTTCAGAATTGCTACTCATAATGTAAATGCTGAGATGTGATAGGTATTGGATTTTTTTCACTTAATTACTCTCTGGAAGCTGAATAATTCCTAACACTTATTTTCACTAGGAGTGCAGCATTAAATTGTTTTGCAAGTAAGTATGTGCTGGAATAGTTTTAGTTTGTAGAAGAACAGCGTGGAAAAAGGCCATATGGCCCACCGAGTCCGCTCTGACCAGCGATCCCTGTAAACTAGCACTATCCTACACACTAGGGGCAATTTACAATCTTTTACCAAGCCAATCTACATATAAACCTTTACGTCTTTGGAGCATGGGTGGAAACGGGAGCACCCAGGGAAAACCGACGTGGTCACAGGGAGAACGTACAAACTCCGTATGGACAGCACCCGTAGTCAGGATCGAACCCGGGTCTCTGCTGCAAGGCAGCAAGTCTACCGCTGCGCCACCATGCCGCACTTTATCTTTACTTCACTGAGTACCAGAAATTTATAATCATTGTACCACTCAAAATGTTAAAGTGACAGACGTACAGGTAAATGCCCTGTGAGGTTCTGGCACATTCAAACAACAAATGATTTTATTGATCACTACAATAATCTATAGTTTGAATAGAAACGTTTCAGGTGCCTTCTATGGTCAGAGAAACTCTTCAAACATTTTTCAAGACTGAAAGAGCTGACTGAAAAATGTTTCCTGCATATATGATGTAATATAAGCCCCCAAATATCACTTCAAATCTGAAATACCTTTAAAAGAATAAAACAATACACATGTTATACTCATTGTATGGATTTTTGATTGAAACCATATTGAACTTCTATTTGTAGACATGCTGTCAAATGCCTATATGTGTAAAGACGACCCGATTATAGTTCGTATCTTTTAGTACTATACATTATTCAAGGATAAAATATACACTACCATTTGGGCTACCTACTTCCGTAAACTTTTGGGCTTTCTGTAATGAGACAGAACCAAGACTGTTTTACCAAAAGACCTGTTAAAGATCCCATCTTTTTAATTCTCCATCCAGTTGATTGTACAATTTGTAAGCCATTCTTGAATTTAGGTTTGGGTTTTGTTTTATTATTGTTATGTGTATAGAGGTACAGTGAAAAACTTTGTTTTTCATGTTATTCAAACAGATCAAATATACTATACATAAGTACAATTGTCAAACTTAAGTGCAACAGATAGAGTGAAGGGGAAGATACAGTGTGTGGAATATAGTTGAATATGTATCCAATTAATATAAGGCTTATCGATCATAAGTCTTTTCAATTGGACTTTCCTGCCTTATTAAGTGTTGGAATTATTTGAACCATGGTTCAGTTCATATGAACAACTGCAGACCACATCTCTCCATGCCATGTGTGAATAACATCAGGGCCTGCATTTATGTCCTTAATGGGCCTGTCCCACTTTGGAGACTTTTTAGGCGACTGCAGGAGACTATGCAGTCGCCACATGGTCGCCACATGTTCGCGGGTGGTTGCCGGGGAGTCGCCTTCATGATCGTGAGGAGTTACCGCATTCTGGGAACTAGTCACGGCCTCATTATGGTCGCCATGAATTTTTCAACATGTTGAAAAATTAGCGGCGACTAGATTGAAGCCGACATGGAGAGTAGCGAGAATTCTAGAGCTGTAGATGGGTCGCCAGGAAGTCCTAATGGGTTGCCAGGAGGTCAAAGTTTCTCGGAGGTTCTCGTAGGTTGCAGCCGGTGTTGACCGGTGAATTTCATTGGCTCATTGGGAAAAAAAAGTTAAGCAGTAGTTTTCAGAACAAAGGATAACCGACCGGTAATGTTAAATGTCCACCGAGCTTCACAGCCTTGTATCTCTGGCTTCTTAAACGTTGTCTTCACTCCTTCTCCCCCCTCTCCTCCCCTTTTTTAAAGGACTGTGCTTTAGCCGTCTTTTTACACCACCAACCTTCCTGTTCATCGCGGTGTGTGTCTGTTTCTCCTTGGCTTTGCACCATGTGAATATGGGTCAAGTCTTTTGCCGACTTTGCAGTCATGCCTTCACGAGTCTGGCACCAGCTTGATATTTTAAGATTTTAGATGAGGTTTGGCCGACCAAGTTAAACCTAATATGTTACTGACACAAAAGTCATGAGTCCATCACATTTTTAATGTTGCTGCCTAAAACACGTCACAGTTACTGCTAAAAGCTAAGGCCAGGACCCGATTACTCATAGTTTCCCTACTAACATGTGTAGCAAAACAGTTGTTTCCTATGCAAGCACATCTCTCATCTGTCCTTCACTTGAAGATATATTACCATTAAATCATTGCATATCTTGGAATTTAACCCCTGTCCCCACTCTTTTACATATATTTGTAATTCAGTTGCTCTTGCAATTGTTCCCCGCAACACCTCAATATAATAGGCCAGTTGATTAACAATGTTGGTTTGACTGCTAATTTATTTAAAAAGTAATAAGTAAAGGTGAGGTCTCCCATTCCAGATAATAATAATTACATCTGACTATCAAAGCTGAAGAGATAAAGTGGAGATGTTTCTTCTAAAGTTTTCATACAATGTTTTAATGGTCCGGCATATTTAGAAATCCAGAATGTGATGAGTATTGATTCATCACTTGGTTCTGCTCAGGTTTATGTTACAGCTATTTTGATTTGTGATTCTGTCTTGGCATGTGATCGACCAGGTCTTTTTCTCAATGTCCTTCAGTGAAAATGCTCCAGTTTTATTTGCTTGGGGATTAAGTAGCATGATTTTGTTTTTTCCTCAGTTTGACGGATAACAACTATTCCTTCCCAGATCACATCAAAATAATTGGTGCATAATACACTTTGAACTACAAAGTAGACTACAAAGTATACAGGGTATATATAAAGTATGCAGGGAAGCACAGTGAGGGCAGCATAGTGGCTCAGCAGGAGAGTAGCTGTCTTACAACGCCAGAAACCCAGGTTCGATCCTGACTGTTGATGCTTTCTGTATGGAATGTGCACTTTCTACCTGCGACTGCGTGGGTTTCCTCCAGGTGCTCCGGTTTCCTCCCACACTCCAAAGACGTGCAGGTTAGTAGGTTAATTGGCTTGTATAAATTGTCCCTAGTACAGTGCCCTCCATAACGTTTGGGCCAAAGACCCATCATATATTTATTTGCCTCTGTACTCCACAATTTGAGATTTGTAATATAAAAAAATCACATGTGGTTAAAGTGCACATTGTCAGATGATCAGGTGATCGTTGGTGCGGAAGAACCTGTTTCCACGCTGTATCTCTAAATCAAAGCTATATATATATGCAGTATATGCAGTATAATGTGGATAAATGTGAGGTTATCCATTTTGGTGGCAAAAACAGGAAAGCAGACTATTATCTAAATGGTGGCCGATTAGGAAATGGGGAGATGCAGCGAGACCTGGGTGTCATGGTACACCAGTCATTGAAAGTAGGCATGCAGGTGCAGCAGGCAGTGAAGAAAGCGAATGGTATGTTAGCTTTCATAGCAAAAGGATTTGAGTATAGGAGCAGGGAGGTGCTACTGCAGTTGTACAGGGTCTTGGTGAGACCACACCTGGAGTATTGCGTACAGTTTTGGTCTCCAAATCTGAGGAAGGACATTATTGCCATAGAGGGAGTGCAGAGAAGGTTCACCAGACTGATTCCTGGGATGTCAGGACTGTCTTATGAAGAAAGACTGGATAGACTTGGTTTATACTCTCTAGAATTTAGGAGATTGAGAGGGGATCTTATAGAAACTTATAAAATTCTTAAGGGGTTGGACAGGCTAGATGCAGGAAGATTGTTCCCGATGTTGGGGAAGTCCAGGACAAGGGGTCACAGCTTAAGGATAAGGGGGAAATCCTTTAAAACAGAGATGAGAAAAACTTTTTTCACACAGAGAGTGGTGAATCTCTGGAACTCTCTGCCACAGAGGGTAGTTGAGGCCAGGTCATTGGCTATATTTAAGAGGGAGTTAGATGTGGCCCTTGTGGCGAAGGGGATCAGAGGGTACGGAGAGAAGGCAGGTACGGGATACTGAGTTGGATGATCAGCCATGATCATATTGAATGGCGGTGCAGGCTCGAAGGGCCGAATGGCCTACTCCTGCACCTAATTTCTATGTTTCTATGTTTCTATATATAAAGAAAGAAGCACCCTTGATCTCAAACATGAATTCGAATTATTTCCCCAGATTGACCTGCTTCCAACAATTTTTGGATTTTGCTTTTGTTTTAAAGACCATTTTGGATTCTCTGTGTCACTCAGAAAATTGGTCTGTGCCATTAACATAATCGGCTGTCTTTCCTTTGGACCACTGCAAAACGCAAACCACATGGCATTGTTGTGCAGCAGGTGGAGCTGAGGTCTTCCCATTCCACTGACTGGGTTTCAAACCTGACATGCAATCCCACATCCCAATGCCATGCACATTAATAGTTAGTTAGCCACTATAATTTGGTCCTGAGGTATAGGTGAATGGTATAGGTGAGTGGTAGGATCCGGGGGAGACGATGAAAATGTAGAGATAATAAAAATGGGATTATTGTAAATACCTAATGGGTAATGTACATTCATTACATCATAGGGTCATTTTCTGTGCTTTATGACTTTGATTTATGGGGATGACCTCTGTTGGGATGCATTGTCTCGAAACTTCATTACCGAACTGAAAAGGCTACAGGTTAAACAATATACCTACCTGTGTTATCTAACCCTCTTCTCTTCCCCTGTGTTCAAACAATCTCTCAGCCATTCCCTCACTATGACAACCCAGCTAAACCAGCATATGTCAAAAAAGTGAAATAATTCCATTTGGAGGAATAGTACTTTACTGTTCATTTAACTTTGTAATTAATTTATATTTATTTCATTCATGGGACCCCGTTTGTTATCTTTGCACGCTATTGCTGGTAGAAAGTATACAACTTTAGAAAACAAATTATCAAAGTCCAATAATGGCCTATTAAAAAAATGCTTGCAGCAGTGTATGTTTAAAAAAAATATTTTATCCATTTTTAGGATCATCTAATGGTGTTATTGAGTAAAAAATTAAAGAGCCAACATAAATTAAGTTGAAGTATTTTATTTAATTTCCATAGCAATTGCTGGATTGTGTCCATATTCTAATGGTATTGTTATGTTTGTAAGGTAACAGAATGTGGTTGATATAGTGTATATGGACTTTCCAATGACATTATGGATGACCACGTCATATTAGCAAAATTGAACCTCGATTATGTGAATAGTATGATATGAATATAACATTGGTTAAGAACAGAAAACAGAGGAACTATGAATAGATCATTAGATAGGATGAGATGGAAGAGGTTAACTGTGATATTGTGCAGAGATCGAAGACCTTTATCTGGGCATAATTCAAATATTGCAAATGAAACATAATTCATGTGTATTGAGGACATGATGACAATAGTGACATATTTTAGGAAACGGTGGACGGACAGGTAAAATCAATTAGTACATGTTTGATGCAGAGAAGTGTGAAAATATAATTTTGGTAGGGAAAGAAAGCAGGCATTATGAATTAAATTGCATTATTATTGATGAAGTTTCAAGAAGGGAGAGACCACATTTGCAAATCTTTGAAGTGCACTCTGGAATCTCAGAAGTTAGTTTTAAAAGCTTTTATTAACAGATAAATGGTAAACAGAACTAATAAAAGAATGCTAAAGCTGGCTAGGCCAAAGATCAAGTATTCATAATTAATTCTAATCATCATATTTTCAAGAAGAAATTCAAACTCCAAGATTCAATGCAATGAGATCTACGAAAATGCTAACAGTACAGGGGACCAGTTATTTTGTGTAGCTGAGTTCATCTCCATGGGCCTAAGATATGTGAGGAGATTTGGTAATGTTTACAAAATCATACATGGTTTGGCAAAACGAATGAAGAGAAGCTTCATCCAATGAAGAGATCTCCGTCTCTGAACCATGCAGATTTAAGGTGCTTGTCAAAAGACTCTGCTCCATTCTTCCATAATTCTATGTAGTAGTTTTTAAGCAAACGTGGAAGTGGAAAGGAAGTCAAAAACAGATAGGTTGCTGTATGAAAAGTGATCAAAACAATGGTGTAAAGGAGGGCTGATGGAACAGGTTAAAGAAACCAGAGGTGGGTCCGAAATGCTGGAACAACAATAGAATTACTTCAAGCGCCTGTTGTCTGAAACTACAAATTAACAATCTAGCTTTCAACATCTATCTTTTATTTGAGCTACTTAAGTCAGCTTTAAAATAAATCTTGATTTGCACAACTATTTGAGTAAAGAATTGCTTCCTGGCATCACCACTGAACAATCTAGCTCTAATTTTAAGTATGTCCCTTTGCTTTGGTTGGTCACACCAGAGAAAATGATTTCTCTTAATTTACCCTATTGAACCCATTTATCATGTTAAAGAACCCAGTTGCATCATCACAATCTTCCACACAAAAGTTAATACAGACTTAGTTTCTTCAAACTGCCCACAAAACTCTTACAGTCTCGGTTTCATTCACTTGAATCTGCATTTAACCATTCCATGACCAATATATACTCTTTCTGAAGTGTGATGGCCAGATCTACAATAATATTGTGAATACTCCAGTCTAACCAGAATTTCAAATATCTGCACAATAACTCCCACCCCTTAGCATTGCAGCCCATTCAAAATGAAAGCTGGCATTCGATTAGCTGCTTTAAATAGTTTTTATTGACTTCTGTACCTGGGCGCATTCCTTTCTCAGAGGAGCACAAGCCTCCATCACATATTTTAATCTGATCACAATTCAATGAAATGCTTTGCAACATTCTTCTGCTTTACAGTTGCCTCTGACATATTGAAAAGAAGGGGAAAAAATTAGGTTTTATTGATTCTTTTATCGGTCAGGCATTCCAACATGTGTGGTGATATCTGATAGAAAAATACCATTAAATTAAATAATTCAATGAAAATCTCGCTGCTGGTGATGATTTAAGATTGAATAGAAGAGAAAATAAACATTTTGATGTTTTCAGACTGATTTAGGTATTTCCCTTGTATGTATTCATTTTACTAATTTTAAATAATCATTATAAATGGTTCATTAATATATAGCAGATCTGGCAGTGAGACAACGATTTTCATTAACTTTTCGGTGGAGGTTGTGAATTTTGAATATAGGCATAATTATGATGCCTCCCCTACAATCAGTATTACTGATTAAAATGCAGAAACTGTTAATAATTATGCTGTTAACCACCCTGGGGAAATCTTAATAAGACTATAAATAGTGAAAGCAGCACCAACCCTACTCCAATTGTGACTGAATAGACATCTTTGAGAATGTTAAATGAAAATTTCCTCGAAGTGGAATTAAAAAAAAGAATTGAGTGAGACTAAAAATACAATTTGTCTGTTAATCAGTGATTTTTCTGGCACCGATGCTCCAGCCTCCTTAATACATGGGGTCAGGTTTGATCTATTTAAAATTCATTCTGATGTGTAGACGAAGACTTGAGCTTGCTGATGCTCTTTCTTTCCTCGAAAAGGCAGCTGTAATTGTTTGAAAAGGTCATTCCACGGACACAGAAAAAAAACTGAAGCATGACAGGAAATAGCAAGCGACCTATTTTAAAAGAAAGCTGCCCTTCTGCAAGGATTTTCCTTCAGGTCTTGCTTGACAAAGATACTATACAAGAAGAAAAGCACAGGCATCTCTGGCTGTATTATATAGGGTTTTAAAATACACTGGTATTTCATTCGACTCTTTCCTTGGTTCTGACAAATTGGTTTTGATTTTGACATAACATAAATCTTTGTCAAAACTATGATGCGTTTTATTTGCTGGTTTGAAGAATGTTGTCCCAAAAGTTGTAGGTGGTTTCTCCTATTGTAAGAGGTATTGTGTATATCTATCTCGATACACTTAATAAAATCAAGACCATTTTATAACTTACAGTTCAATAAACTGGTTAGAAGAGTTTTTTTTGTACCAATTAATGTCTAACCCCCTCACTCCCCTTAAATAGAACAAGCTTCAAGTTTTGTAGTGCATTATAACATGAGCAGATTTTTTAATGATCAGATATGCAGTATGTTTCTATAGTTCAAGATACTCTTTTTAACATTAATTTCTAAACAATATTTAAAGTATTCTACACTAAAGGTTATCCATGGTATCTGACATCACAGCATCACTGCCCACTAAACATGTCATTTCCCTGGGATTTTTGCAATGCTGAACATCTTGCTTCGGTGAAAAGGGAATAAAGTAAATTCTCTCTTTATGCATCAGCTATTGGGTATTATGTCATGAATTAAAATACATAGGTATGTAAAACAATTATGTTTGTTCTAACAATATATTTGCAGTTACAAACAAATGTCACTGTTATAAAGACCTTTGCATTTTAATTCATGGCATAATGGGTATATTTGCAGTTGTATATATGCATTTTTCAAATCTGTCAAAACGACTAGTAAATAATGTGTAAAATATGCAGATAAATACCTTCTATTACAGTTTAACTAACATGTTCATTTTTTTCTTAAAACAGAAGCCACTGTGCCACCAAAGAGTGGCTCCCAACCTTTGAAGCAGGAACGCATGTCCTTTCGCGATAATCAAATGCGTCTCAGTACAGGTTGGGGAACTGGGAAGAAGAGAGGAAAACCATCCTAATCATTACCTGTTTTCATGGGAACTGTGTTAACAAGTAAACAAATATGTCTACTATCATTAAGGTTATGCCACTAAAGATTAAAATATTTAGCATGTTTGGCTAGAAATTTTGATTATATTTGCAAATGTGGGTCATTTTACTTTAGTGAGATTAGTTGTTTGACAGAGCTGTTGAACAAAATAATGACAAATTCATTATGGAAATACTGTTCATTGTTATGTTCTTTTATTGTGATACATATTGATTTGTGGAATTTTGTAGTCTCTACCAGTGATTTTCACAAAAACAATAAAACTAACATATTAACGCTTGTAATTCTTATGTCCAGCTATAATAACACACTCAATAACCCATTGCACCTAATTCATATGAAAAATAATATTTCAGAATACATTAAAAGATTTCTGGATAACATGAATAATTTGTCGTAAGTTTCTTCAAACCATGATTTTGTTTGTAGCTGTCCATAATCCATTATTTAGGGAACATTCTTCACCTAAAGTAAAACTATTAATGTACAATAAAATCAATATATTATCCTGAATCATATGATAGTATGTCATTACTGTTCAACAATTTGTGCCCTTAAATCAAATAAGCAACTGAACCAACATTTCCCTATTTTTCTTAATAATAGCTCTTCTGACACCTTAATTGAAGGAATACACTTCTTTTTAATTATAACTTTGTAGATTAAAGGTATTGCTATGGAGGACCAATACCTAAATTTAAAATTGTGCCTGTGGTGAATGCTAAACCCATTACTTCTATGCTTCTTACATATAACTTCATTCTTTTCAAGAATTATTTCGTAATGAATTGAGGTTTTTTTTCTGATTGAACTGAGCTATTTTGTACTGTGACACTTTCCTATATTTTACTGTTCTTTAAATTTGTGCTGTGAGTGTATTCAGGGCATTTTGTGGCACACAGTGGGTGTTTCATTGTTTAATTGGGTGCTTTATTTAAAGAAAAATGACTATAAATAACTAATTTAAAATGCAATCTCAAATGGTTTCAGCAACAATAATCTGTTGTTAAGAGGATCTTTTCAGAACATAACATGTTTTGTTTAATTATATTACAGGAAACAACCGCTTATGTTTAAACATGGCAAGGCTCTCTCCATTTGAGTTTTCTTTTATTCCTTTTCAGCATATTTGAGTATATTTGTATTGTTTTAGAATTGGCATAAATTCAGGCTTCTGGTATTTGTGCTTCAATGAAAACTACAATTAGAAGAAAAATGATGAAGGAAGAGAGGGTACCAGGATGACGCTGAAACAAATGTGCTGCAAAAATAATCAGAATAATGAGATCTATTTTTTTGTGTGGGATGAGATGTAAATTGCTCGGACTGAGAATCATGTAGGACTTGTCTTTTAGGAAACTGGGATTTTGATAGTGTAATTCCACTAGGAATGAAAGGAATGCAACTAATGGAACAATAAATGTAGGCGTACTGGTCTTAACCCAGGGTACATCATTAGAGGCACGTTTGCTTGAAGAAGGGTCCCGACCCGAAACGTCACCCAATCTTTTTCTCCAGAGATGCTGCCTGACCCGCTGTGTTACTCCAGCATTATGTGTCTGTCTTAGCCTATAGCCTTAGTTAGACTGCGTACGCTTGGATATATAGGCTCACCTTCAAGAAAATCAAAGATATTTCAGTGGAAACATGACTGATTTACACTTGGCGTGAACCTGCGCCGGAGCAAAGCTAGAATGCAAAATCATCTAATTTCGATATACAGTCGATATGCCAGTTATTTCCCTTTACTGATAGCGACTGTCTTAGGGTTCTTTGCAACATTTAATAAAGATTTAACCTCTGCTTTGCAGTGCCTCAGCATTTAGTGCCTTGTCTCCCTCTCCCCTGAGCCAAGTGTCAAAACAATATTAAAAAAACATACTATTAAAATACCATTAAAAGTCTGAAAAAGAGTCACCCAGTCTTTTTCTCCAGAGAACTTTGTGTCTATCTTTGCTTTTGATTGTTCAACAGTTGCAACCGTGTTGCATCAGCAGGAAACTATACAGAGATACCCTGGTATTTGTGACCATCGTGGGAAGAATGGATACGCCACTGCTCCGCTGCAAAATGTAAACTAGATCAATGATAATATTTTTTCCACATTTCCTTATAATCCGTGCGCTTGTTTTCACGTTCTCTCCTGCTCGTACACTGTCGCTATCTGTCAGTGCAGTGTGTGCATTATTCATATAGACTAACTTCTGTGTTACATTTTAATATAAATAAACGAAGATAGACACAAAACGCTGGAGTAACTCAGCGAGACAGGCAGCATCTCTGGATAGAAGGAATGGGTGACGTTTCGGGTCGCGATCCTTCTTCAGACTATAAATAAACTACGGTTTATCAAGAAATTAATATCCGTTAGTTTATTACCTTGTTTACACTAAGGAAACTACAGTCAACAGCCATTAGGGGCTTTTTTTGCATTTCTTCCTGTTGATTCCTATTATGGACGTTGCTGGATTCTCCGCACGCAGTGTCAGCGTGTTTTATGATACAGTTTACTGAGTTTAGCTCGTCCTGATGTGTCGAGCGATAATTGAATACTGCTTAAAAGTACTCGTGTGCAGAAAGCGTCGTATACATTCGTCTGCCAAGTTGAGAGAGGAAATGTAATCTCATACAGCAAACAGCAAATAGACTGAAGGTAGACAATCGTATTGTTGCAACTTATTGGTGAACATTTCAAATGGTTTAACAGGCCCGCGGAATAAAGATCATCAAGCATCGATCATAAACGGCACTGAACTACATGGTAAGATTGCAATTATTTTGCAAATCTCTAAAATAGGTTTATATTCCACTTGCACTATCCTTAGGTTGTATTTTCAATATAGAGGTGATTCGTGTTGTCAGCGGCGTGGTTTAACATGTCTGAGTGATCGTTCGGGACCCTCCGGGTGGTTGTAAATGTCTTGTTCGCTCTGAATCAACAGAATGATTTCAAATTGCACCTGATGTTGGAATTCCGATTCGGACTACTACAGCTTTCCAGTATTGCCTCTTTTATTGTATTTGTTGCTTTAAACTGTCTCGCGTCCTATCCTCAATAGAAGCGCGATCAGACGTGCTGAGTGTGCGTTGTCACACTGTTTCATATGACCCGCCACAATGCAATCCCATGTTTGCAGTCCATGCTTGTTGAGTCCACGTTTAAACAGAGTCCACGTTTAAACATGTGACATACTCAGAAGTATCATCCTGGCGGAAAGGAGTTGAATCAAATAAACAATTAAACTTCGGCGAAGAGGAAATTGTTCGGCGTTTATTTACGCTACCGATAGGAAGATTTTTAGGAGCTTCTTCATCACACATACTTCCTTATTAAACGCGACGTCGCTTCCCTCTAACTCAATTTCGCAATTTAAAGGATATTTATCTTCCACTGAAAGATTACGATTACAAACTCAATCGTGGCGTTAACCTTCACGCACACTTTGCCCATATAGAGGTGAGAAATGAAACAGTCAAAAAAGGATGTATGTCATCCTTAGTACCAGACAACATTCATACGAGCATGACATCCTTGGGCACAACAACACATGAGGGAGTGGAAGGGGTTTCCAAATCTATTGATCTTTTTTTTAATTGTATCCAAAGTGAGGGATGGGTAATTGTGGATAAAAAAGCAAAAACATTAGTCCTGACCCTTAAAAAAACATTTCTGTTCTCGTGTCGAAAGTTATGCCAAATAAATAATCTTTTTTTAAAAATCAATATTATCCTTCATATGCAATGGCAAATTAGGCCAGTTGTTGAGTGGATACTACTTTTCAAGGATGTTGGCTTGTACTAAAAACTATTGAACATACATTCCTTAAATATTTCGAGAAATGTATGCAGCGATGTGGCTTTGTATTAAATTATTTTGTCAAGACCCAAACACTGTGTTTTAAAGCTGCGTTTAATTTGAATGTAATCGCAAGCGCATGTGTCAATTGGAGACTCAAAAAAAAAGTATTACCTCCAAGTGTTTATATGCTGCAAGTCACTGTAGGTTCCCATTATCGCCAGAGGAACTGGTCCACGGACCGTCACGATACCCGCACAACCCCATCCCCACAAACACTCCCTAATCTGTTTCCATCCTACCTTGATGGATGTTGGTGAATCACATTGTCGTGTTTCCCATCTATACTATTTCGGGGGGGGAAACAGAGAAATATGCGCCTCAAACATCTTGTCAGATTTACAAATTGGCCGATCTGATATGCAGATGAAATTTAAAAACACAACCTATCGAGTAAAATGTTCAATTATATTGAATACTGACATGTTAATCATGCTGATGAACTGGCTCTCTTTATTTTTTCCGCACTATTCCAGAGATCTACACTAAACAACCTGGTCTAATGTCTTCAGGTAGTCAGATTGTTATCCACTCTATTGATTTATCGGAATATATAAACGTGATGTTCCACCCAGCTTTACTTGGCAAAGTCGGGTTTGCGTGTGTAGAAGCGAAGTGTCAAAACAATATTTAAAAACATACTAAAATGTCTGAAGAAGGGTCTCGACTCGAATCGTCACCCATTCCTTCTATCCAGAGATGCTGCCTGTCACGCTGAGTTACATTTTGTGTATCTCTTCTATTAAAACGATCAACAGGTTCCACGTTTAAGGAATTAATGAAATATCATGGATAATACAACGTAAACAGTGTGAAGTTTGTCTTTGACGGAAACTAAACGCAGGTTATTTGTAGTACTATCGGCGTAATATCAATATGAACAAAAAGAAACAAAAACTCGAGGCTGAAGCCTTCCGACAACCAAAGGCACTTTCACGTTTCGTTGCTGCTAAGGGGTGTACTCTGGGTGGAGAGTACGATTCTGAGATTTGCATATTCATTCGGTTGGGAGGAGGCTGCATTCAGACGGCCAGCGCGTTTACTCTATATAGGGCGCTTTCTCCAAAGCTTACCCACGGCTAAGCGTTGCAGTTTCTATCTGAACTTATCTGAACTTATTCTCAACGAGAAAAGATCCCTCCTGACCAAGACTCTGCGAGACCTCCGATAAATTGGTTTAGATGATCATGGAATTTGCAAATGAGAATTTTCCCGTCGTTGGCCATTACTCGAAAGGGAGCGAGTACTACGTGGGAGCAGAAGCAACCCTGGAACACGTTATGGACAGCATGGAAGGGGGAACTTTCTACAACAAGAATGCTTCAAAACGGATCCACACTTTTCTTAACATGGAAAGCAACGAGCCTCATGAGAGGCTTGCAAAGACCGTTCACGAGGACGGTGCGAACGGTAGGTGTGAACTGCCACCACTATCGCCCGCAATGTAACTCATTCGCAGTATGTATGCTTTGGTTTATTTCACGGACAGGCCATCAAAAATAACAAAAACAAATATCCAGAAAATACCCTGTACATTTAAGTTGTTCATCGGTCTGCTTGCTTTGCACATAGTTGTTGTAATTTGTCTTAAACGGTGCTGCGCAAATAATTGTCATCATTTTTATATATAAATCTCATTTTCAAGAATGATGACTATTGCTTTCGAGAACTGTCTCCTCCTAACCATAAATGACAAGCAGGAATTGCTGTTTATTCTGGTAGTTCCTCGATGTGGAGGTGATATGTTACCATAACAAACTATTTATCTTGTTTCAGTAACCTATTGTGCAGTCGGCGGAACATGGCGAAAGGTTTTCACAACTCTAATACAGCTACACATAAAATCTCCTTGACCTGTTCTAAAATCCTCTACAGTCTAATTTCCAGTGGTCCGATTAATGCGGTATTGAGAAAAACAAATCACCGATACATTGTATTTGCTACATTGAAAGATGATTAGCTGCTTGGTATTGTTTTTAAATGACAAATCCCTGAAGTAAACAACATCTGGGTTCTGTCCAGTGCTCGGGGTCGAACCCCCCACCCTATGGATTTGGTGCTTTCTTTATTATTGGGGAGAAGCGCACCAATCCGTCACCTATTGCAAACCAGTCCTAAACAATTTCTAATCCAAGCAGTAAATTACTCGTCAATAGTGCTTTACATACCTGAGTATCTCATAATCTATGAGTTGCTGCCAATCCGCCTTGGGTGTGGCGGGGAGGGGTTGTGCTGTATATTTTAAGCGTAGTCCCATCTCTGCCTCACAATAACTATTTGAAAAATATCTCTTTTGAATCAGACAATTCAGAAGAGGAAGGAAGACCTCCCTCATCCGCTTGTTGATCAAGAAACAGTGATACAGTGTGTTCTAGTAATGATAATCTATTGTCTGGAATAATCAAACGTTTATTTAAATCCTGCCAAATATATATATATTTATTTTATTATAAACTGTCAATGAAAGTGCCCTCGCTTTTCATTGTCTTAAGAATGAAAACAGTTTAGCCTGTAAGTGACTCCTGGCCCAAACTAGTACCGGGATATAATTTAAGTGTTCTGCCTTGTTGTATTAAACGGTTTACTCTGTTCCAGCAAAGCGCTCATCGTAATCATAATAGTCGCGTTATTTGTGATGAAATATCTCCAGATTTCTTTGAAAAATAACTTTTAGAGGATTATTTTGTTTTAAACTTTGCATATCAGGATTATAAATAGCCGGCCAGGCGTTTGATTAACTTTAATGTCAAAATATTGAAATTCTTCAAATATTTCTACACCATTACTAAATAAGAACGGCGAGCATTTGGGAGAAACAGGTCTAACACTCTATTTGTTACTTTGTTTTAATGAAAACGTTAGCGTCAATATAGAGGTACCTATTATTGGATTGATAATGGTTCTTTTATCTTTATATGTCTTGGGTGAAATGTTCAGAATCTCACCTCAGCCAATGTGTTTGTAATGCACGGTTATTGAAAGGACGTCCATTTCTGAGTGTAAGTTCACAAGGCCGTCTTTATCGCCATTTCCCCCAGTGGAATATGATGAACCTTTAAAAATATACACGCATCGGACAAAAACAGTCGGTTTTGAATCAACCAGAAAATCGCAGCTGCCGGCGCTAAATTTCATTGAATTGCCACGAGTTATTTTAAATGGACATTCAAAATTCTGCTTTTATTCTTCAACTTCTGCAATTGACACGACAGACAAAAAAAAATCATAATTTTGCCGATGCAATGAATAAAATAATAATATATATATATATTTATTACAACGTGTTTTCTATGGACATGAAAACGTGCACTTTGTAAGGTACGAAAGGTTGGCCTCGCGAATCCGTTTAGAATAACGGCCTGATGTCAGATGAACACGTTACAGTCAGAAAAGTTTCTGTGGACTGGCCTCAGGATATGAACATTAAATAATATTTCCTAACCTAACGTTATTATTTAATGTAATAAATGCTGAATGATTAGTTTACATTTAGTTGATTGCCTGAATCGCTTAATTAATTTTTTGTTTACATTTTCTGAACCTGTGATAAATTGTTTCATTCTAAAACTGTTTATTCTCAACTGGGAAATTAAGTACTTTATTTAATTAGGAACTCGTATCAAACTTCTAAAATTTTCGATGAAGAATCATTTTGAGAGAGTACTGCGGAATGGAACCGGCGTGTGAACTGTTCAAAACCCTGTAGACCTCTTTCTTTTAATCAGATCTGGTTTCAATTGTCGTTGATTTCCTTTCATTGTACCTCCCGACGACCAGGCTGCGACTCGTTAGTTCCCCAAAACTAATGTGCAATCACACTGGGCAGCGAACATACCCCGGAAACTAGTCATTCTTTTCGAAGTCCATGCCGCGAAACGAAATTTAGCCTAAACTCGGGACACGGCTGAAATTTCGGCTGCCTCGCTTGACACCGTACATATCATTCAGGTGGAATGCGAAAAACTCTGGGTAATGATATGAATTACAGTCTGAGCATCATTTACTAGTTGGCGTTTCAGTAGCCGACGGGGGATTTAAACTCGGTACTCAATTACAATGAAACAGCCAATGCCTCCTTCAGCTAATGTTCGGGCTGTGTTCAGTTTTCACGCAGGGATCATCTTTTCTTTTGGAAGAGTTGGGTTATAGATAGGAGAGAGCGAGGCATACTTAAAGATCATTCTCCCAATGAGTGACCTACTAAATAATTAATTTACTGGAAACTTTTATCCTTTCGTTTCTGTGTCCGGGATAACAGCACGCATTGTGATTACTAAGCTTGCGTTGAAAATATTAATCTTCAATATCTTGCTCCTAGACCCGATAAAACGCAAAAACACGTGCATATTCTTGCCGAAGATAGACACCAAATGCTGGAGTAACTCAACGGGACAGGCAGCATCTCTGGAGAGAAGGAATGGGTGACGTTTCGAGCCGAGACCATTCTCCAGCATTTTGTGTCTATCTTCGGTTTAAACCAGCATCCGCAGTTCCTTCCAATGCATATTCTTGCCGTTCTGTGCTCGGGCATAATAGTTCAGTTAAATGAAATGATGTCCAGAAAAAAAATAATGCAGGGATGCGATTTGTGAGTTTCAAGTAGTAAAATCGCTATTTCGACAAACGGAATCCAAAAAAAAGTGCGATACCCCGAAACCGGGCGAGGAACGAATGTCTTCTACAACAACAGTCATTTCTCCAGTCGTAGAGGTAATTGGTTGTGTTGCCACAACTAATCTGCGGGTTTTACAACTTACAATGAGCAGGCAGCGATAACGGGTTCAGAGCTAATACGTTGCGGTTTACTTTTGAGGAACATTAAAGGTCAAGATTTTTTCAGCAGCTCATAAAATATATAAGCGGCCCCTGGGATCTTTCAGAAAACTGATTATTTTTAGTGTGAGAAAATGATGATGCAAGCGATTTTAAAGCTTGAACATCATTGATCAATTACCAAGGACTATGGTGACAAATAATGAGCAAGGAATAGAAATAAGAAGTGGAAGCTTCCATCTTTCTCTCTGCTAAACATCCCTTTTAATATGGAAAATAAAACACATGTAAACATTTTGATGCCATTTACCAGACCATGCCTTCACTTGTGGTGTTAGAACTTACACACACGATCAGAATTCAATATTCCGGAGATGTTATTTGTTGCATATCAGACAGTCCTAGTTATGCCTTTGGCCATTCAATTAAAAACAGCGCCAGCCTTGAGCTGCTTCAAATAAGTAAATTCGATGATACTCTGTGTATATGGTTCAGTCAAAATTCTGGTTTATGTCTTAGTATGATTATATTTTATTGTTTTTAGTGAGACAACAGAAATTAAATAACATTTGCTGATTTAATATATATTTTTGGCATATTTTCTCAGAAAATGTAGTATTTTACAGCCATACCTCAATTAATTTCCTGTGTAAGGTAATGATTGATTGTAATGTATCAGTTTATTCCTCTCTATTTTAGTTGTGGGCACCTAAACTGTGTGAGAGTATTGTAAGTGTATAAACAATGTCTAATAAGAAATCAAAATCGGATGTTCATTTAGCCTAAGTGTGTGTGTGTGTGTGTGTGTGTGTGTGTGTGTGTGTGTGTGTGTGTGTGTGTGTGTGTGTGTGTGTGTGTGTGTGTGTGTGTGTGTGTGCGCACTTTAACATTTATGATACAAATTCTGTGCTCAATCCTTACAAGATGACATATGATTTGATCATAATTATTTTAATTGATCCCTCCATTTGACGTTTATTTAGAAGAACACTTAGAATGACATCTTATAGTTTTTCTAATTCTTTCCATTCTTCCCTCTATCTTTCTTTACAACTTCCAATAGCCAGAGTAATAAATATATTATCTCTATAACATTTACAATGTGGATAGGTATCTTTCAGATCTTCTAAGTGCCTCGGATGATTTGCTTCTATTCCAGTTCTAGTGGGTTCTAAAGTGGCTGATGAGGCCAATGTGAAATATTGGACAGAGGCGTTGGTTGGGAGATGGTTACGCAGGGGGTTTGTAAGTACTCGACGAATGGATCTGTGATGC
The DNA here is from genome assembly GCF_010909765.2 of Amblyraja radiata. Lineage (NCBI taxonomy): Eukaryota > Metazoa > Chordata > Chondrichthyes > Rajiformes > Rajidae > Amblyraja > Amblyraja radiata. The sequence goes on along the minus strand of NC_045974.1, from coordinate 33,090,375 downwards.
GCAATACTATCCCAGATGCCCCTTCTCCATTTTATCATAAACCACGGATTCCAAGGGACACAAGGAATGGCAGATTCTGGATTACAAAAAAAAAGACAAAGAGCTGGAGTAACTCAAGGGATCAGGCAGCATCTCCCGAGTCAGTGGGAATGTTGCATTTTCTGCACCCGAGGAGGCTTGAATCTATTCCTCTGTCTATATGGTAATATCTTCCAGTGACAGAGCATGGAAACTCTGAAGTTTTATATTTAAACAATGCTACTGGTGATCTTATAATATTAAAAAATATATACTTTATAAGAGAAAATAAGTGTCATGTTTCTTCCGGGCATTTTAGTGTTTTCCGATCTGAAAGCTGGCGTTTGTGCCCCATGGCTTAGCCATGGCTGCATTTAATAGATCAAACAGCAAGATGGGAGCAAAGATTGTACTGTAACTTTTCATGAAAACACTATTCTTGTTGGAATTCTACATCAGAGATTTGGTTATTAGTACTCTAATGCAGGTTACATACCATTTCTATTTTTGACTATTTTTTAGTTTTCGACATTGTAAGATTTTACTGTTAATTGTTATTGTGCTTTTTCATGGCCTTATTGAGATGATTATGCTTTTTCCACAAGCACTTCCTTATACTTCAGTGGTGTAGTTCATTTGGTATTGGTATTGGTTTATTGTTATGAATTACTGAGATCTGATGAAAAACTTTTTGTGTGACATCCAGGTAAATCATACCACACATGATTAAAATCAAACTATACTTATCTAGCACCATAACCATAGACATTTGTCCCGTAACTCTGTACTGTAATATTTAATTGACCAATTTTTCACATTAACACTCATTCGTAGTGTTAGAATAGAATCACAGAGGACCACAGCACAAAACATGATCATTCAGTCCAGTGAGTGCTGCAAAGTTTTAAAGAGTGCCATAGTTAGTCCCATTACTCTGCACTTTCCCTGTATTCCTGCAATTTTCTTTTTTCCATTTCATATTTATGTGATTCTCTTTGAAAAACTACCATTGAATCTATTTCCACCATCAGGGAATGCACTTCAAAGCTCAACACCTGATGTGGAAAGAATGTATTTCTACTGTTGGCTCTGGTTCTTCTTGTCAGTCACCTTAAATTTCTGCCTGGTGGTTGTCGACTTTTCATCATTGGAAACAGGTTTTTCTTTCCTCAAGCCACTTATGATTCTAAATATATCAATTAAATCCCTTCTTTACAGAAAATAACCCTAGCTTCTTCAATCCGTTTTGGTAATATCATCCTTGTCCCTTTCCAAGACCATCATATCTATGGTGTACAGAATTGTAGGCAATTGCTAGCTGGCCCTGAATCATTGTTTTACATTTGTTGCTGGGTTCAGTGCTCTGAACCTCTGTATGAAGCTCAAGATCACATTTGACCGATTCACTGCTTTGTAAATTTGTCCTGCCAGCTATTATTTACAAGAGTAATTGCCTCAAAACGACAGCTAGCATCATCAGAGACCCACACCACCCTGGCCAGATTCTTATTTCACTCCTGCTATCGGGAAGAAGGAATAGAAGCTTTTAAGGTGTGATGTCCAGGTTCAGGATCAGCTTCTTCCCTACAACCATCCCGCTTTTAAACACTCCAAACTCCAAATAGGCTCCGAACTACATAGACTTGTGGGTATTAGTTTTAACTTTGCACTATTATTGTTTGTTTAATTATTTCTCTGCTATATATATATATATTCTTACTTGCCATAAGAAATTCTTACCTGCAACAGCACATCTATAAAACCCATTATTAACAACAAATAAGTTCAGTATATATATATATAAACAAAACAACAAGAAAGTACAGTTTATATATATATATATATATACTTATATAAACTGTACTTTCTTGTTGTTTTGTTTATGGTACTTACAGGGTACTATGTTTAAATATATGTTGTGCTGCAGCAAGTAAGAATTTCATTGTTCCGTTTCAGGACAAATAACAATAAAACATTCTTGACACTTATGTCTCTGTTCCTTTGCGCAAATTAACTCTGATTTAGATTTAGCAATTATTATTTTTTCACTTATTTTCTTCCAAAAATCAAATGTTCTGCATATTTATTTACCCTGAGGTCCCTACCCACTATTTCTATACTCAACACTGTTTATTAAGTTACCGTGTTTTGCGCGAAATGCATTTTTGACATTGTGATTTTTTCCGCCACATCCAAGTTATAAATGTTAATTGTAAATAGCATTGGTTCTTTATTTGCTGAATTATTGCTCCTCATACAGCGCTCCAGCACTAAATTTATTTCAGGAATTTAGTGGATGGAAGATGAACATATTATTTTGCATCCTTAACTGACTGCACCCAAATGTTTAAAATTGTTTTCTATGTGGATTAATTTCACAGCAAGAGGATGAATCCATAAAATCATTTAAATTATCCAATTTTGGGAAAATTTTGTTATGGTTCCTTTTTTTGTAAGGGTCTTCATGTAAATATCATTGTTCTTAAACTTAAGAAAGTCTAAATTTGACTTGCTATTTCCGAATGCTGGCAGACCAGTTGTTTATTATTTGTATTACAGATGTTCAACATCTGCAGGGTTTTATTTTCTTTATGCAGTTCTTTTTTCCAGCCTTTATCATAGTTGATGAAGGACGTGTTTGAATTGGTTCCTGTTTGAGATGTTTTCTTGTTTTCTTTCTTGCCCAGCCAATTATGGCGTTTCAAAGCCAATGGGTACAGTGGCCTGCGCAGACCTGCCGAGACCCATCGAGAACTACTGCAACATGAAGGTGTCACCGCTGAAAGGTTTGGAGGAAAAGTCTATCATGGATCACAATGTTGACAAGAGTGACTCCAATGTCTCCAGCACCAAGAAGAGGAGAAATAGGACAACATTCACCAGTTTACAGTTAGAAGAACTGGAGAAAGTGTTCCAGAAAACCCATTACCCAGATGTGTATGCGAGGGAGCAGCTGGCTCTTCGCACGGAGCTCACCGAGGCCAGAGTGCAGGTAAGCAACTAAATCATACACCCCTACCAATCACTGTAAAAACCTGGTTATGAAAATCATTTGGTGAATATTTAGTGGCATGATTGATTACGGCCATATTTTAAAATGTGTCTTCAATATATGATGCGCGATGCTCTCATGCACCGATAACTTTCTTAAATAAAATAAACACAAATGACCGTTGTAAAATCTGTTGGCTAAGCTTTTGTGTTAATGTTAGTGAGGTTATCGCTGCACTTTGTTTACAGTGGATTAAATCTGACAGCAACTTCCAGAATAAGCATGTGAGTTATTAAATCTTAAAATGCATAAGTTGCTGCTTGAGTTGCTGTTGCTCTTCCCAAACGTTTACTGCACCAGTAACTCATTAAGTAAGTAAGTATGTAAGTAAGTTTATTGGCCAAGTATTCACATACAAGGAATTTGCCTTGGTGCTCCGCCCACAAGTAACAACATGACATACAGTGACAGTTACAAATGACTCAGAAAACACTAAACATTAATAATAATAATAATAATAATAAGACGTTAATGATAAAACACCATTGATCAAGCATGTGAACCAACAAAATACCAGATTAAAGGGAGGCTACAGATTTTTGGCTGTTGAGTAGAGCAACTACTCGTGGATAAAACTGTTTTTATGTCTGGCTGTGGCAGCTTTAACAGTCCGGAGTCACCTTCCAGAGGGAAGTGATTCAAAGAGTCAAAGTGATTTAATGGATTCAGCATTGAAATTCCATCACGATTGTGAATTTACAGCTCTCACCAATTAATAACTCAAAAGCAAACGGGATTAAAAATGAAGGCTTGATGCATTCAGCAAAGAGTGAATTTGTTAACTTTGTTAAGTGGAACCCCACTGCCCCTACTCACTGTGTGCCATTAAACGGCAGGCTTACCAGGTTTAGATCTGTTGTATTTATTGAAATTGTTGGCTGTGTGCTTTCGTAAATAAGACATGAGGCATTTATGGAGCATTGGCTTTGATCAGTGTACGTGGGATGCCAAATAAGCCTTGCCCTCCAATATCCTCTGAAAATCTTCCCTGCAATTTTGCCATGTGCCAAGGCAGTCAAGATTTTCTCTCTTTCTGAATGGAGATAACATTCAGAAATAATTAAAGCTATTAAAATTCGAATAAACAATTAATATTTTAAAGTGTATTGGAAACAAATTAAAGAGAGCATCATCTAAATAGACTTTTAAATATTTTTAAAAGTTAAAGAAATAATTAAAATGTATAAATCTTATAAATTATTCTTGGCAGACAATGTAACTTGTGTGGGATCTGTTAGCAATTTCTCCAGTTGAATACTGCAGAGTCTTGTAAAACCTACTGCCTGATTGCTGGACTCCATGTGCAGCACAGTTGCAGAGCACAATTGAAAATGTACTCGAACATTTCCACCTGTATCAAAACTTACACATATGTACAGAGGTCCAGAATGTGATTGCATTTCTGTGCTGAACCAACAGCCAAGCACAGCACAATTTATACAGTGAATTACATCTCCAGTTTTGAAAAAAATAATTTAAAGCACAGTCACAGTCAGCAAATGGCTGTTGTTGGTGGTGGTTGGTTTGAAGTGAAGCACTGCAAATGGCTGTTGTTGGTGGTGATTACTTGACAACTTCCTGTTTGTACTGTATATTGATTTTAGGTAAAACGGTACCACTTACGGCTGTGATTTTTGGCCATCTTATTCAGTCCCCCTCCACTCATCAGGTGCAGAGGATTCTTCCCATCAATGAAAAATAAAAGTGTTATTAGTGTTTTAAAAATGTTGAGAATCTCTCTCCTGTCAATCACGCCATGAAGGGCACGCCCCTTCTGGTGGGAGGGGGGAGGGATTATAAAACCCGGAAGTGTGGGTGTGGCTCAGCCTCTGCAAGATGGGGGAGGTAAAGGTCACAACTCTGTCTGAGCTGTGAATCAACTGAACACACAATGTCTACTGAACTGTGAGTGTGGTGTTTATGTGGTGTTTTGTGTGGTTTTATGGTGGTTTCACCCTGATTGAAATTGTATGAAACAGCATCTGAATGTGGTGGCCTTGCACCCTGCATGAAATGGTATGAAACTGCATTTGAATTTGGTGGCTTTGCACCCTGCATGAAATGGTATGAAACTGCATTTGAATTTGGTGGCTTTGCACCCTGCATGAAATGGTATGAAACTGCATTTGAATTTGGTGGCCTTGTACCCTGCTTGAAATAGTATGAAACTGCACTTGAATTTGGTGGCCTTGCACCCTGCTTGAAATGGAATTTCAAGGAATAGCCGTGAGTCAACTGTCAGCCCACCAGCCGTGAGTGAGCTGCCAGCACATCAGGCTTGAGTGACTGAGCTGCCACCTCAAGAATCCATTTGGCCCACAATGTCCATACTAGCCATCTGGAAACCAGTTCCTTCAGCCCACAACACCCATACTAGCTCTCCAGAAAGCCCCCCCCCTCCCCCCCCCCTCCCACACAATGGCCACCAATTTTGGAATTGGTGGAGAGGTGGAATATTGCATTGGGGGACCAGCCCTCCCGTGTGAACATGGGACCCAACGGGTCCCACTTAGTCTAGTACTATATATATCTCTCTTCCTATTTCCCTCTCTCACTCTCTCATTCTCTCTCACACCCCTTCTCTCTCTCTGTACACAATTTATATCCAATTTATGCTGCCTACTATTTATTTGTTCATTTGAATTCAGTGGATTACTGTCAGGATTATTTAAATTATTAGGATGAAGACCTTATCGTTTTTTTTGGCCCCTACCACAAATGCTAAAGTTAAAATTTAAAATTTGTTATTTTTAAGACCTTTTCCAAAAAATTGATGTCTGAGCAAATGGGCCCCAACACATGTATTGGTAAATGTCCATGCTAAAGAAACTGGTTTGCAGTTGTTGAAAATTATTACTGTGATAATCATTGTTACACTATTAAATATCAACTCGTAAATTGAGGCAGATTTGATGACCTAATGCACCAACACAATGTTCATTGCTTACTATTGGTGAGAAAAATAGCAAAAAGGCATTATTGCAAAGTTGATTGAAGATCAATGGAATTCAGGTAGCATCTTTTAGATTTTGTTGTTTCGCCACAGATCTGTACATACAATACAATACAATACAATACAATACAATACAATTCAATTTATTGTCATTTGGACCCCTTGAGGTCCAAACGAAATGTCGTTTCTGCAGCCATACATTACAAAACAAAAAGACCCGAGACACAACACAGTTTACACAAATATCCATCACATCGTTGTGATGGAAGGCAAAAAAAACTTATCTCTCCACAGCACTCTCCCCCCATGTCAGAGTCAGAGTCAAAGTCAAAGCCCCCGGCTGGCGATGGCGATTGTCCCGCGGCCATTAAAGCCACTCCGGGTGATGCAAGGTCGCGCACCGGGTCTTGGTGTTAGAGCCCCCGGCGTGCGCTCGCAGAGTCCCGCGGCCATTCCAAGCCGCGCGGGGCGATGGTGTAAGACCCCGCTCAGGTAATCTTCAGCCCCGCAACTCGGGGTTAATGTATGCATATCATCAGTTATGGCAACATTTGACTTACAATTTCTTTGACAAAAAGATCTTACCTATAAACGGATAAATAGAAATTACCGAAGCAGAAGTTAAAACAAAATAATTTCTCCTAACTTTAATATTCTAGCTGATGCTCTTTGCTGTGCAGAGTTGTTGTTGAATATTGTGAATACTATCTTTCTCAAATAGCAAATGTCTAGCATTATACTGGAACTTAATTAAACCTTTTCCCATTTAATATATTGACCACAAATCAGTTGTATATATAAACATTAGTGGATATGAATATTATTTCTATTGGCTATCAAAATGTACTTTTACTGATTTTTGGCATTAAATAAACCCTGAGCAGCTTCCATTTATTTAGTTGAGTAAAATATTTATGCATGAATTTACAAAATAAATCATAGGTGCCAGATGAATACAATTATCTTACCAGTAACAGAGCAATAAGATGAGTATCTATTTCTGAGATTAAATATATTTTTGTAGTTGATCTGTTTTGCATTAGTGCAATTCTGCAATTCTATTCTTGGCCTCACCACATTCACCTCTCTTGGGATTTTTTAAATAAATTTAGAGTTGTGTTATTTGGTTACCAGATCACATACAGTTAATAAGCACATTGATTGGAAGTCCACCAATGGCTTATTTCCGATTCCAACCATTACTCATTCAAGATTTTATCACTTGTGAAATAAAACTTCATTTCCCGTGTACGATAACACAGCGCTTCACTGTTCTGGATTTGTTGCACTGCTCTCAATATCATGTATATGGTCTAAAAAATAACTTCACAGTGGATAATCATCACAAAAGCTGAAAGGTATCGTTGATGCCACAAGGATTTGCAAATGACAGATTTGAAAATTTAGGATTTCGGTTTTCTGGAATTTACTCTATTACCTACACATACTTCTTCAGATACTATCTAATATTGCACAAAATATTGGCGCACGGGCGGAATCAAATAAATTCACATGTTTAATCAGGGCAAGATATTCTCCAGACTGTTCTTTGTTGAGAAAAATGCATATTAATTCCAATCGTATATCCTGAACCACAGACACAGAAGAGATCATGGGATAACATGATATGTCGTGATGGTTGAAGTTATCATTAGCATTTCAGTGCATATAAAAATAAGCCAGCACCTATTTTGACAGGGCCATGGGGGATGGGGTTAATAGGGATCCAATGACTTGTATTAGTACTTTTCTATTTGAAAAAATTAATGCTTAATTAGTACATTTTCATTGATAATGTTGCTGTTGATAAAATAACTGCAAAAAGATAATTCAAATTCACAAGCATTTCTGCCATATTAAAGAATGTTATATGGTAGTTCTCCCTCCACTACTGTTGCTGAAGGATGAGAATGGAAACATACTGAAGAAGAAAGAAATGTGTAATTGGTGCACGCAGTAAATGTCCACCGTCGATTTGGCTTTCTGGATTATACGTTTTGCCAGACCAACAAACGTCACAGCCCCCGAGAGGAGTTTAACGGTACCGCAACGGTCCGTCTAGGCCACCGAAGAACTGAGATACCGGCCCACAAAGTTGGCTTCAGAAATTGGCTATGGGAACAGATCTGCTGGCTCTGGCCGGGCTGGAGTTCCAGAGTCCCAGTCGCAGGGGTCAAATTCCACCCGCCGATCAGCGCGGAATTCCCAATGAGGTTGAGATCGGCCTCCTCACCCGGTCTAGGCACTACATCTGGGAAGAGGGGGTATTTCAAATGCGTTCTCGTAATTTTGTCCAGATTATAGCAGGTCCCAGACCACCAGTTGCCAGAAAATTGGTGGTGGCCCTGTATCAGAAAATAATAAATAGTGAAATTATAGGTGGCAGTACAGCTGCGGAGACACGAGATACTACAGATGCTGGTGTCTGGACCAACAAACAATCTGCTGGAGATTGATCCTGCATCATACAGCAGTGTAGCCATACAGCGGGCATGATATGTCCCGATTGCCACACAGCCTCTGGGTTGTACCGGCTTCATAATATTGCTCAACCCTTCTTCACATTTAGTTTAAATTAACCTTTCAAGACATGCAAATCCCATTAATAGCCCATGTTGATCGCACAAAATCCTTTGCTCTTGTCATTAACATTAAATGTTAAAATAAAACTGCAGTGGTAACAATTTACCACCCGATTCATTTCAGGAAATTCATGGAAAATCCACTCCACCCTCAGCACGGTGCTGACTTATTGGCTGTACGCACATTTTGAAAGAAAGTGCTTGCATCAGATTATCCTTTCTATGTATTTAAAAAAGCATCTACACAGATTCTGTGAAATATGTGCCATCTTCATAGTTTAGTTTAGAGATACAGCACAGAATCAGAGCCTTCTGCCCACCGGGTCTGCGTCAACCAGCGACCACCCCTTATACTAACACTATCGTACACACTAGAGACAATTTACAATTTTTACCAAAGCCAAATTAATCTACTAACCTGTACGTCTTTGGAGAGTGGGAGGAAACTGGAGTACCTCAGGAGAAACCCACATGGTCATGGGAAGAACTTACAAACTCCGTACAGATAGCACCTATAGTCATGATCAAGCTAAGATCTCTGCCGTTGTAAGGCAGCAACTCTACCGCTGTGCCCTGAGTTGGTTCTTGGTTTGAAAATAATTGTGTGCCTTTCTCATAAGCTGGAATTTGCAACCTGTTGTGATGCCTTCAACAACAGGACAAATATGTTGACATATTGATATATGTGTCCTGTGAGTCCATAGTGGACCATGTGGTGCATCGTCTGTCAATCTGAGCAGATGCAACAATAATTGATATTGACTGTAGGGTTACTATAGAGGGGGAATGATTTATGAGTTTGAACATTCCCAACTAAATAAATTGGTAGCTGAATATAAATTTTGACCATTATTGTAACTATCTTAAACAGTACTAGTTTTATCTAATTTAAAGGCAGAGAGTCACACAGCACGGAAACAGGCTCCTCGGCCCAACTCCTCCATGTTGACCAAGCTAAGCTAAGCCTTTTTTCAACAATGGATTGTTTTCTTATGTGGGTTCATTGCTATGTTAAAACTCGCATCAGAGCGGTAGACTATGGATAGAGAGTCAAAATAGAATCTTAGCTCTAGCATGGATATTCAAATAGAATAGCAAAGAATGTAGTAATTCTTGCTTCAATTAAAAGCCCTGTGACAGGAGAGTGATCTCTCGGCTGGTATCTGTTTACTTTGTTTTATGGGATATTACACAATGGATAATCATTATTTTTCTTTCTTGTGAAGCCAAGATGTTGTCCACTTACATCCATCAATGGCTAGGAAAGAGAGGATGGACTTTGCTGCGTAAACATTTAACGCTGACTTCAGACGTATATCTCATGATTTGGATCCAAACCAATGTTGACATTAAAATGCAATAAACTGTTTCCAAATTCATTCTGCAGCAGTTGCTTCCCACTTCTCTGAAGAGCCACAATTTTTCTAAATAAGGATGAACTGGGATATAAAATTGACCCGAGATGTAGCACAAAACAAATGATAGCAAATCAACAGTATGTTTCTCATTCTAACGATAATAAAATAGATTGCTTATTTTACATTCTACGTGATTTGGAGCAGATTTGCTCTCATTCATTTTTTTTAATTGTCTGTGCTTATTTTTTATCCCATAACTTTCTCTTTACTTTTCTGTTCACCAACGGTTTTCTAACACCTTTCAAGATTAATTTATTTGATTATTCCAATGCACGAATGAATGTGCATTCATTCTGATGTTATCTAATATATAGCTGATATTATCTTTCAAACATTAAGCTGGAGAAACCTTTCTTTCAATGCATGTTCCTCCAGAGCAAAATGTCAAGGAGGCATTTCATGGTGGAAACTAACATGGTGGAAACTGACAATCTTCGAGCTTCCAAGGAAGCTTACACTGCTATTACATGGTTGTCAATCACACAAGAAATGAGAACTCTGATGTGTTATTTCTCGCAGGTTTGGTTTCAAAATAGAAGAGCAAAATGGAGAAAGAGGGAACGATATGGCCAGTTACAGCAAGCTCGAAACCACTTTGCAACCTCCTATGATATATCTCTTTTACCAAGGACAGAAACATACTCACAGGTAGGTAAAATGAAGGCAGAGGGAATTGTGTAGGGAGGAACTGCAGATGCTGGTTTAAACCAAAGGTAGACACAAAAAGCTGGAGTAACTTCGTGGGTCAGGCAGCGTCTCTGGAGAAAAGGAATGGGTGACATTTCAGGTTGAGACCCTTTTTCAGAATGGATGGTGTTCCATAGACACTGGTGACTACATTTTGACAAGTAAACCAATCATGTAGAAAACAATCACATGTATGTTTTTTCAATGTCTTTAAAAGTGAAAATATGTGCTTCTGGTGTGGATACTATTCGCTGAGAGGCCAGTATGTTACGATACGATACAGTACAACACGATAGAATGTTATCTATCCCAGGAGGATAATTGATCTGCCAACAGTCATAAAAAACATAAAATACATGAAATTAAAGTGACTAGTGGAAAGGCTCGGGGAGTGTGCAAAGATTGGGGAGGGGGGCGGGGGGAGTCAGTCTCAGTCTCAGTCTACCCCACGACAGAAGGGGGAGGAGTTGCAAAGTTTGAGTAAGTAAGGGGAATAGATTTGGAATTAGAATGGATGATTTAAGTAATTTTTTTTATCACACTAAGAACGGTGCGACTTGGTGCCTACAGTGTAAGTAGAAAGTATCATCAGACTTTAAATTAAGATGCAGAAGCACGTATTGTGCTGTAACCTGGGTTAGGACTGAGAGCAAGAACATGGGTTTATTCGGCATGGAAACAATATGTCTTTGGCCTCCTTCTGTGATATAAACCCATATGAGCCTGTGACTAGGTCTGCAAATCTGTCATGTATAGTACAGAAGCAAATAAATGAAGTGTCTCAATTGTCATTCAATTATTTTAAAGGCCCTGTCCCACTTTCCCGAGTTCCTCACAAACTCTCCCGAGTTTTCCCTTTGATTTGAACTCGGGGAATGTCGGGTAATGTCGGTAGAGAACACGTAGGAGTCAGTAGATGTTTCATAGCGGCTCGTAATGCCAGCCGTAGGAACTCGGGGCATCAGGTAAGTCGTGACGTTTTTTCAACATGTTGTAAAATGTCCACGAGTTAAAAAAATAGTCATGAGTACCTACGAACGGCTATTACCGTAATTCCCCGAGTTCGAATCAAGGGGAAAACTCGGGAGAGTTCGTGAGTAACTCGGGAAAGTGAGACAGGGCCTTTACACAGTGGCATTTTTCATATTCTTACAAGAGAATATATATCCTCTCCACATCTACCATGTCAAAACCCATCAGTAACTTTTTAGTTTCAATCTACCATGTCCTCTCTCATTCTTCAATACTACAGCAATTCTCATGAGACAATCCATCTATTCCATGCACTAGTCCAGTAAACCTTCTCTGAACTGCTTCCAACATATTCATATCGTTCCTTAAATAAGCTCACGCACAGTACTCTAAATGTGTTTTTTGCCAATGCCCTGCAGAACTGAAACATAATCTCCCTACATTTCTAATACAAATCCCCAGCAAGAAACAGTAACATTCTGTTAGTTTTCCAGATTACTTGTTGTATCTGCATAGTAACCATTTATGAATCAAGGCACTCAAATCCTTCTATTCTTTAGCGCTCTACAAACTATGACGATTTAGATTAAATATTCTTTAATTTAACCAATTTCAATTTCCCCGCATTATCCTCATTTTGTCAGACATTTGCCTATTCATTGAATTTATCTATATCCCGTTATAGCCTCATTACATCCTTGAGACAACATTATATATATCTGTGTCATCAGCACACTTAGTAACCATACCTCAGTGCCTTCAGCCATGGCATGTACATACATTGTAATTGATTGAGACTATTAGATCTTGCTAATCAAAAATCATTAGATCCTTGTTTGGCTAGATCGAATGATTTATAACTAATCGTTCTATCACGCCAACCAAAAAAATACATGTTCATGCCCACTCTTTGTTTTCTGAGAGCCAGCCAATCTTCTAACCATGCCAAAAGTTACTTCCTATATCATGTTTCTATTTTCTGTGCCAATCTTTGATGCCGCACTTTATCAAATCCCTTATGGAAATCTAAGTATAATGTATCCATTGGTCCATTTACACCCACAGGCATGTTACTTCTTCAAACAACTCAAATACATTGATCAAACATGATTTCACTTTCAGAGAACTATGTTGACTTTGTCTGATTACCTGGAGTTTCTCAAAGAGCATTTCTAAGTTTAAACATAGTTTCCAACATTTTTACTCCAGCAAATGCTAAGCTTAGCTGACCTGCAGTTTCCTGCTTTCCTCCTTCCTCTTGAATAATGGAGTTACATTTGCTATTTTCCAATCTAATGGAGCCTTCCCTGAATCCAAAGAATTTTTGCTTCTTTGGAAGAAACTAAATACGAGTGGTTTTTATGAGCACTATTGGCAATTTGCGGAATTTAAATGAATCCGATTACTTCCATGGGCATAGATTGTACAATGCGACAAACATTTTTCATTTGTGCAATGATAATGCTCCACTCCAATCTACATTCATATTATGCCAATTCATACATTGAATATGAATCAAATTGACTGCAGTCTGACCACATTATCTAAACTGAGTCTTTGATCTTTGAGTATCACATCAATTCTGACTGCTTTGGGAAGCATAAACTGAAATGACCTCCCCCCCCTTCCCCCTACCCACTGACAGTTTTTAAATGTTTCAGATCAAGAAACCTCTTGTTCCCTTGTCTTGTGATTTATATCGTCCTTCAGAAGACAACAGAGGACCATTTTTTGCTTTGCAACACCGTTAAATTTAATCTCAACCTTTACTGCATTATCAAGCACAGATACTTAGGGTTCTTTCAAAGTTTGAAGAACATTTATGTTGTAGCATTTTGATAGAATCACGAAGGTAATTGCTCCATAATGAAACCAGACACATAAAAGCTAATAGGAAGCTCAAAGGTCGATCCAAGGTTCATTCTTTTCCGAATGGAATATTTTTCTGTGGGCCTGTCTTTCTGTCTGATTGAGAATAAGTGTGAGGAGAAGAATAGGTTCATTCTGTGTTGCAATTGCCACAGTTCATCCTTCATGCCAACTCTCTGGCTCTATACCTCTCCCTCATTGTTTCTCTTCCCCACTGCCTGCAGGGCCACATTATCAGATGTTCAGGATCACCCAGATAGAGTCAATCGGTGGAAAATCTAAACTGTTAAAATCCAATCCAAAAGAGGTCACAAATTTTCAGATTTTTAATGAGCATTGTAAAAAAAATGTTTGATATATATAACAAAAACAGAAAATGCTCGAAGCACTCAGCAGGTCGGGCTTTATCCAGTGACGGAAAAACAAGGTCAATGTCATCAGAACTGTAAATGTGAGTAATTGATTATATGTTTTACAATGGTGAGAGGGTTCTATGGTTTGTGACCTGCACACAATTAAATGCATTCCATTAGTTTTTGCCACACATCCCACTATGCAAGTTGAACCCTGCTTTTTCTCTCGTTGTTCCAGTTCTGATAAAGGCTCCTTGACTTGAAACATTGATGGTATTTCTGTCATGATGGATGCTGCCTGACCTGCTGAATGCTCTGGCATTTTTTAATTTATTTTTGGATTTCTAGCATTTGCAGTTTTTTAATCCTTTGAGCAAAATATGTTTGGTTTGTATTTTGTGGATTCTGCAAAAGATATTTTAAATGAAAAAAAATGGGGCAGCATGGTGGTGCAGCGGTAGAGTTGCTGCCTTACAGTGCCAAAGACCCAGGTTCGATCCTGACTACGTGTGTTGTCTGTAGAGTGTTTGTACGTTCACCCCATGCTCTGATTTCCTCCCACACTCCTAAGTCGTATAGGTTTGTAAGTTAATTGGCTTCTAAAAATGGTAACTTATCTCTGGGGTGTGGGATAGAGCTAGTGTACAGGATGATCGCTGGTCAGCATGGACTTAGTGGGCTGATGGGCCTGTTTCTGCATTGTTTCTCTAAAGTCTAAAGTTTCTGCTGTATTCTTGTCTGACAACTAGTATCTGTCTAGCTTTAACCATGCAATTTCAAACAATTTCTTAATGCTTTAAATATGGGCTTACAGTGCATTCAGAAAGTATTCAGACCACTTCACTTTTTCCACATTTTGTTACGTTACTAGTTTATTCTATAATTGATTAAATTCATTTTTTTAATCATCAATCTAATACCCCATAATAAAAAAGTGAAAACAGGTGTTTTGAAATGTTTGCAAAGTATTTAAAAAGAAATAACTGAAATAATACATTTACATAAGTATTCAGACCCCTTGCTATGACACACAAAATTGAGCTTAGGTGCATCCTGTTTCCATTGATTATCTTTGAGATGTTTCTACAACTTGATTGTAGTCCACCAGTGGTAAATTAAATTGATTGTACATGATATGGAAAGGCACACACCTGTCTATATAAGGTCCCACAGTCGACAGTGCATGTCAGAGCAAAATCCAAGCCTTGAAGATGAAGGAATTGGCTGTAGACTTCCGAAACAGGATTGTGTCGAGACACAGATATGGGGAAGGGTATAAAACAATTTCTGCAGTATTGCAGGTCCCGAAGAGCACAGTGGCCTCCGTCATTCTTAAATGGAAGAACTTTAGAACCACCAGGACTCTTCATAGAGCTGACCGACTGGCCAAACTGAGCAATCGGGGGAGAAGGGCCTTGGTCAGGGAGGTGACCAAGAATCCGATGGTCACTCTGACAGTGCTCCAGAGTTCCTCTGTGGAAATGGCAGAATCTTCCAGAAGGACAACTATATTTGCGGCACACCACTAATCAGGCCTTAATGGAAGAGTGGCCAGAGGAAGCCACACCTCAGTAAAAGTCACATGACAGCCCGCTTGGAGTTTGCCAAAAGGCACCAAAACAAGATTCTCTGGTCTGATTAAACCAGGATTGAACTCTTTGGCCTGAATGCCAAGTGTCACATCTGGAGGAAACCAGGCACCGCTCATCACCTGGCCAATAATATACCTACGGTGATGCATGGCAGTGGCAGCATCATGCTGTGGGGATGTTTTTCAGCGGCAGGAACTGGGGGACTAGTCAGGATCAAGGGAAAGATGAATGGAGCAAAGTACAGAGAGATCCTTGATGAAAACCTGCTCCAGAGCGTTCAGGACCTCAGACTGGGGTGGAGGTTCACCTTTCAACCCTAAGCACATAGCCAAGACAATGCAGGAGTGGCTTCATGACAAATCTGTGAATGTCCTTGAATGGCCCTGCCAGAGCCCGGACTTGAACTTGATCGAAAATCTCTGGAGGGACATAAAATAGCATCGAAGCTCCCCATCCAACCTGACAGCTTGAGAGGATCTGCAGAGAGGAATGGGAGAAATTACCCAGATCCAAGTGTGCCAAACTTGTAGCGTCATACCCAAGAAGACTTGAGGCTGTAATCGCTGCCAAAGGTGCCTCAACAAAGTACTGAGTAAAGGGTCTGAACACTTATGTAAATGTGATATTTCAGTTATTTCTTTTTACTTACTTTGCAATTTCTAAACACCTGTTTTCACTTTTTTATTATGGGGTATTGTGTGTAGATTGATGATAAAAAAAATTATTTAATCCATTTTAGAATAAGGCTGTAACGTAACAAAAGGTGGAAAAAGTGAAGGGGTCTGAATACTTTCTGAATGGACTGTATATTCACTGGAATTTAGAAGGCTGAGAGGAGATCTTATAGAAACATAAAATTATTAAGGGATTGGACAGGGTAGATGCAGGAAAAATATTCCCGATGTTGGGGGAGTCTAGAACCAGGGGTCACAGTTTAAGAATAAGTGGTAGGCCGTTTAGGACTGAGATTAGGAAAAACGTTTTCATCCAGAGAGTTGTGAATCTGTGGAATTCTCTGCCACAGAAGGCAGAGGAGGCTAATTTACTGGATGTATTCGTTGGATATAGCTCTTAGGGCTAACTGAATCAAGGGATATGGGGAAAAAGCAGGAACGGGGTTCTGATTCTGGACGATCAGCCATGATCATATTGTATGGTGGTGTTGGCTCGAAGGGCCAAATGACCTACTCCTGTACCTATTGTCTATGTTTCTATTTTTCGAAAAGCTTTAATTAATCTGAAAATAACAAACTGCAAGTAGTCAAAGTTATTATTCGCCTAATCTCCAATAGGTTTCTTTACGTCCTTTAGGGAAGTGATCCTCTCTCTCTCAGTTGCCTAGTTTCAACCATAATGTGAATGATTCTTAATCATCATTTGGAACGGCATGTTGCCGTTCATATTGGCAGTGTCACCCAGAATCGCTGAATGACGTTTTAAACCTAAAGTGGATCTCCAATTAAAAAAATATATATTTTCTACCGCAACAAGATTGCCACATTTGTCCTGCAGTTCTGAAAATATAGATCTGACATGCACTTTATTAATTTCATTTTGTATTGTTGGCTCTTTAATGCTGGGAAAAGAGCTCCCTAGATTCTTCTCTCCCTTCATTACTTTCACATGCAGGTATCTAGCCTGTGCAGAGGTAGATTAGGCAACAGCTTAAGTTTTGCAACTTCACATCACTGGATGTGTTCAACACCAACGCCAGTTGGCAGTAAAAGCCTTGCCCTGTCGTTCTTCCAGTGGGCTGGATACTGAGTCTGAATTACAGGACATCAAAGATGCACCAACTGCCTCGGCACCTTTGAAATCCCTTGAATGATCTCCTGTAGAATGTTACATGATCTCAGGTCAATTCAAATTGACTGAAAATACTCACTTACACAATGTAGATTAATCCTGTGAGAGCAATTGGCTTAAAAGAGCTCTTTAGTTTTAGTTGCATGGGCTGTGCAGGAGAATGTTTTATTGAAACAGTTAAGCCATTTAAACATAGAGTGTAGTTTGTAAATAGTTTTTTATTCCACCAAGAGCTGCTTTTATTCTCAGTTATTTATGGAGGCTAAGAGAGCAGGCGATTTCAGCCTGAACCATGTCCCTTGATGAAAGCGGAACTCTTCTTCCTTATACTTTCCTTATTTAGCAATATTTTGGGAAGAGAGAAGAGGAATTTATTGAATGTTTTTTCCTCCAGCAGATAAGATAAAATTACTTGCTACTCTGTAAAATGTTACTTAACAACAGTGAACAGCAGCACTAAATGGTTTGAAAATGGTTTGAAGCTTTGCTGGATATCCAGTTAAGTGTGGCCATGGTGGCGCAGCGGTCGAGTTGCTGCCATACAGCGCTTGCAGCGCCAGAGACCCGGGTTCGATCCCGACTACGGGTGCTGTATGTACAGAGTTTATATGTTCGCCCCATGACCACGTGGGTTTTCTCAGAGATCTTTGGTTTCCTCCCACACTCCAAAGCCGTACAGGTATGTAGGTTAATTGGCTTGGTGTATGTGTAAATTGTCCCTAGTATGTGTAGGATAGTGTTAATATGCGGGGATCGCTGGTCAGTGCGGAGTTGGTGGGCTGAAGGGCCTGTTTCCGCGCTGTATCTCTAAACGAAACTAAACTAGACTAAATGTGGAACAGTGATTCTGATTAGAAAACGGATACAGTTAAGCACTCGTCTGTTTCTTTTTCAGCTGCAAAGCAACTTATGGGCAGGGAACAGCCCCACCAACTCGGCAGTTTCTTCTTGTGTATTACCACGCGAATCCTCCCCTTGTATGTCACCATACCCTCAACCACACAGAAATGCCAGCGCTTACATGGGCATATCAAATCAACAAAACCAGTTCAGTCAAGTAGCTCTAAACAATCTCTTCAATGACTCTGTACTGTCGGGCTCTTCCGATGGACATGCGTTTGAGCCAAGGCCAGAGTGTGAAAGAAGATCATCAAGTATTGCTGTGCTTCGAATGAAAGCCAAGGAACACACTGCCAACATATCATGGGCCATGTGATGGGCAATCAAAATGCAGGACGATCTGTAAGCCAAAGTGCCTGTGCAATTGTGTTCCTGGAAAATATTATGCTGAGCTGCTGCATCTTAGCAAGGATGTAGTCGTAAGCACATCACTGGAGAGCGATTCACAGGATAATTTTTATCAATGCAATCCTGAAATCAATAGGGAAGACCGAATCAGAAAATGGAATGATTGATCAGTAAGAGGACATTGTGTACCATGAATCATGGAATTTTACAGCACGGGTTATCATTTGCCCCCGTGCCTGTGTCCACTATATGAAAGTGCACTGCATCTCATTCCTCTGACTTCAATTGATGTTTTCATACTTCTTCCTTTTTGAAAAATATTTATCCATCTCTGATTCCAAATGTTTCATGTATGCTATCTGCGCATTTGTTTCTAGTAAGGCCTTATGTTTCGACAAAACATTCTGATCTCTTCTATATTTTTGTTGTTGATCTTAAATTTACGTTTCAGAACTGTACTGTTTTGTCAATGGAACAACATTTCAGAAAGAAAACATATCAAGCAAATAAAACAACATTGATTCTTGAGTTCCACCACTTGACGGATGAATTTATTTCCTTGTGCTCTCCATTCATTGATTCACTGATCATTGAGAATAATATTCCCCAATATCTATTATTAAAACTAGTTATTTATTTTGAAAATTTGCTTGAGATGTCCTTTTATCTTGGTTCTTGGTTCTTGGGTCCTCCAAAATATTGCAACTGGAATTTAAACTAGAGGTGGTGAAGGGAGGGATTAAGCCAGAAAGGGTATAAAGAAGACAACACACTATAGAATTTAACATAAAACATCCCTACACAGCAGAATCAAAGTTTCCCACTGTGTTGGAAGGCACCAAAGTCAGTCTCTTCCTCCACTGTTCCTCGTGGTCAGGGCCTCCCCAAGCCCTCCGCAGTTGCAGCTACGGGCGGCCCGATGTCCAGGACTGCTCGCCGGGGTGATACAAGTCCGACGTCGGGGCTGCGGGACGTCCTCAGCGGCGTGGACACCAGAGTCGGCCCCCTCCTACCGGAGTCGGCGGCTTCCAAAGTCCGCAGGCCGTGCCGGGTGGAGACTGCTGCTGTAGGCCCTCTGCAAGGCGCCCCAGGACTCCACGATGTTGTTCAGCGCCGCCCGCGTTGGAAGCTCTCCGTACCAGAGCTCCACGATGTTGGAGCAGCGGCCCAACGCTCCGGAGCTCCAAACGGCGACCCAAGTAGGCATCGCCCGCTCCGCGGTGACTCCAGCGCTGCGCCGCCGCTGTAGCAGCCCTGGTCCTGTTCCCGGTCCCCGGCAGGAAAGGCCGCTCCGATCCAGCTGGTAGGCCGCGAGTTGGGGGCGAGGACGCGACTCGGAGAAATAGTCGCGTCCCCGCCAGGAAGAGACTGGGAAACGGTTTCCCCCTTACCCTGCCCCCCTCCCCCACATAGAAAAGTAAAAGTTTCCCCCAACACAAAACTTTAGACTAACTAAAAATAAAAAAAAGATTGAAATAACAGACAGGCTGTGGGTAGAGGCTGCTGCAGTGCAGCGCCCCCTCCAATAAATGAAAAGTATTCTCTAAAAATTAAAATCCCTCATTCCTGGTATTATTTTAATGCTTTTTTTCTGAAGTCTTAGAATTTACCTAAAGTAAAGTAATTTTGTATAAAGTGAGGATCTTAATAAAAACGTCCATTCGTATTTACAGCTAACCATAAATTGCACATTTTGGTCTGGTAGCACCAGTACCCATGTTTAGATTATTTCTGTATATTTGCCTGTCTCTGAATCGAGTGGGAAGAGTTCAAATCCCGTAGTTTGAACTGGCTGGGATGGGTGAGAGATGGGTAGGTATTGTTAGAAACTCTGAATTATGGAGAAAGAAGACCCTGGTGACTTTAACGTCAGGATCTCAGTTGATTCTTTTTATACTCCCAGTCCCGGTAAGTGCTTTGGTAAGATTGGAAGGCTGGCTAATGTTCCAGCCAGAAGGCCTACTCACAAAGGCTATAATTGGCAACTGATTGAGGGTAGGAGGGAATGAGAGATCATAGGAGTGTGCCTGGAGTGATCACAGGTCAATTTAGACTGTTGATCGTGGAAGAGAAATAGCGCAGATGAGTTTGAATCACGTGTTAAGAGATAAGCAGGTTTCATTCGAAGACTGCAAGGGTTCGTTCCTGACCCTCCCTCCCCCTCGTACATGAAGCTTATGAAAGGTACTTACTTGCAGGTATGGTGCTATGCATCTCTCTTCAAGATTTTGAGACACAGAGCTTCATGGGGAATAATTAACAATAAAATACCTATAATGCCGCAACTCCTTGTTGATGCTTAAATGCTAGAAGTCTGTGTCTTCAATGGAGTTTTTAAGACTATTTTTCCTTGAGATTTCAACCACTGCTGTTTTTTTTCCCAATGACAGTGATTAAACTTGGCCATCTGGAGTGATTCAAAGATTGGCTGTCCTATTTGTAATGCCTTCCATGTGTTAATAATATCAGCAAATTTTCAAAATACCACCTTCCCAAATGCCTTCTGAAAATAAATTATCACAATATTAATTACATTCCATTATCAATAATTCTTCAAAAGTTTATTTGGCATTATCTGTTTCTCATAAACATGTGTTAGTTGACATATTAGTCAACTGTAATATTGATTGTATTCCCATATAATGATATTCAGAAGCTTAACCCTTTTCAGCCATTAGCATCCTAAGTTTCACTGTTTATATCCACTCATTATTACTTCCCCACGTCCAACAATGAGCCATTCCGAATGAGAATCTTCTAGAATTGAGTCTTAGTAAATAAGAGGTGAATCTAAACAGGAACAACCATTGTGTAAGAAGGAACTGCAGATGATGGTTTACATCGAAGATTGATACAAAATGCTGGTGTAACTCAGTGGGACAGGCAGCATCTTTGAATAGAAGGAATGGGTGACATTTCGAGTCGAGGCCCTTCTTCAGACTGAAAACAACCATTTGCTACCTTGTTGGACGATTTTAAATTTAGCTAGAGTTTAAACTAATAACAATGCATTATTGTGGTGGTATCAGATCAATCTACCAAGAAGCAGTGAAGGACACCATGGATATTAACCAGAAAGGGGACTGCTTTCTGAATTTATTACAGGGTTTATATGCAGCTGCTCATTATATTGGTAGTGATGAGAGGTATGCTGTAATTTGCTAGTTCTGGCATCTTGAAATTGATTGTTCCCAAAGCTATTATGCGAATCCCAACTTGTAATATCGGAGCAATTACTGAGAACACTGCTGACCAGTGATTCAGAGGTGGCAAGACAAATGATTCACAACAAACTAAATCAATTCAAACTGAGTCTATCCAAAGGGCAGAGGGAACTAGTCTTAAGCAACTTCCACCAATAATCATGATGTTATTTTTTTTTTTTAAAGTACAGTGAATAAAGGAAAGTTACAAAAACATCAGGAGCATAAAATATATTTTGGTCACCTACAGGCATATAGAGTTAGATATAGTTCTTAGGGCTAAATTAATCAAGGGATATGGGGAAAAAGCAGGATACGGATACTGAAAAAACAGGGTACTGATTTTCAGCCATGATCATATTTAATGGCCGTGCTGGCTCTATGGGCCGAATGGCCTACTCTTGCACCTATTTTCTATGTTTGTATGTTTCTATACAGCTCGATTAGAAAGTCAATTTCTGTTCTGGTTGGATTAAATAGTCACCAAATGTAACGTGTTTTGGAGAGTATTCATTTTTAATTGTCTTTAAAACAATCTTGCAGTGACAATGTCTCAGTATGTTCCAACAATGTTGGCTTAATGATACACTTTATATGATACTTAATGATACACTTTTTGACCCCTTTCTCACTCCACCACCAGCCTCCCATTACCCATTTGCATCACCTCCTCCTCCTGGTTCCATCCATTTTCTTCACCCACAATCCACCAGCAGGTTTCCCCTCTCACCCTGCTCCCTCCTCTCTGATCAGGTTCTGGTCCCTCCTGCCATCAGAAGGGAAAGAGGCCTGAGAATGTAACAGGAATGTAACAGGAATGAGCAGCAATCCACCTGCTTCCTTATTAGCCTCACACACCTTTCCCTAACTTATATATGGGGTGGGGTATAGGGAGAGTGGGACTGGTGAAATAAACTTCCAGTAAGTTATAATCACTGCTTGAAACATATTGCACTTAAAATAAGCACAGGCATTTTCCAAACTTAATATCACGTTACAAATACACTGTTCACTTTATTGTCCATGACTGAGGCAAATGTGCACTTTACAAAGTAATAGCTGAGCAGAACTCACAAAGGAACCTGAAAATCTTCAAGAAGATAAGTAACCAGAACAGCTTTCTTAAACTAGTTCAGTGTCAGAAATTGCTGATCTACAATGTCCCTTCAGATCCAGTGTCAGGGAAGTTTGTAAACTATTATTCATGGATCATAACACTCTGAATAAAGTCCTGGCTGTCACAAAACCCAGATAACTCAAATTAACCAACCCACAGCTCCACTCTCTTTACATTTCAGTGTTCTGGAAGTTAGGAAAGGGCTATTCTTTATTATTCACTCATTGGCAATTCAATTCTCACTTAGGTCTTGACTGACATTGCTGTGCAGTGCTGAGGATATGTTGCATTGTCAGATGTGCCATTTTCTTAAAGGTCCCATCTGCTCTGTCAGGTGGCATTAGTTTTGAACACTTTAAAAAAGAGGGCTGGATTGGCACTTGAGAGAAACAATTCAGATTAACAGAGAAAGGTGTGAACAAGACAATCACTGATTGTTGGTCGGCCAAAGTGCCAGTTTCCATGCTGTATCTCTAAATAATACTATATTAAACTAAACTAAACTAAACTAAATAAAACGAAAGAAGCTATCATGGATTCATTTGGCTGAATAGTTTTGTTAAATGCCTTAACGTTTCTACAATTGTATGGCTCCAGTTAGGCCCAGTGTCCTGACTAGCATTTACCCCACACAGCTTTATTTAAGCTGACTATCTGGTCATAATGATACTTGCGAGAGCTTACACTGCACAAAATCTCTTCCATTAGAACAGTGAAGACAAAATAAAAATATTTCATTATAACTTTGGGACATCAAAAGTTGGAATGTGACAAAAAAAAGTTGTATAAATACAAGTACTTCCGTCTGCAGTTACAATTACTTGATTTTTTTTTGTAGATCAGCAGGAACTTTGATTTAAACTTTACATATGACCTCTTGAGCTGCATGGAATGCAATCCCTTGGCAGCCTGCAAAAGGCAAAGAGTTTGCAAACCCCTGTATTACAGAATCAGCAGAATAATATGCTGGAAAACAGATCCCTTTCAATGAAGTGCAAAGAGGAGCAGAATATAGTCCCAGAGCGTATATCAAACTGGCCATCAGTTACCCTCCAAGCAGTCTTTCCCAAACAGATGTAGTTTGATTTCTCCATGGAGCGTACAGAGATGGATGGGTTCTTACAGCACTTGCAAGTGAAAGAAAACATTTCTTCTTTCTTGCAGCAGACGAGATACATCATTATAGGAATGGATTTGACCTTGTCAGGCAGACTAAAGCAATTAATAAGTGATCCCTCTTGGGGCTGCTGCTGTTGCCGCTGAGTAATGAGTTGTGAGTGGTCTCACCGCGTCTGTCGCTACCTTACAATAACTTCAGTGAGTGCAAGGCTCGGTAGCTTGCAATCCATCACGCTCCAGCAGACATCTAGTGGGTACCGCTTGTCTACCAGCTGGGTCATGTCAGGAGACAACCCCACACAGTTGCCATCCTTAAAGATTGGGCACTTGATCCCAGGATCAGAGGTCAAACATTTCTCACCTGGCAGAGCTGAGTGAAACGAAGAGGTACTTTGCTGAAAGAATAACACAGCTTGCTAAGAAATGTAAAGTATTTGGCCTCTCAGAAAACATGCATCAGAAAAACTTCCAATATTAAAAGGTAGTTGTTACATGTTTACTTTGTGGAAATGTTCTGCGTAATGAAATATTGGTGGAACTGTTGGTTGAAACATTTCTAAAATAAAGCACAAATATTTTCTTTGTGGATTATTTTTCAGAAAGATTTAACTTTCTGACATTGACCGATACCCATTTCAATATCTGATTTAAATATCATCTGGTCAATTAAAAGGAACTACACCCAGTTTTAATAATTTCATTACATCATTACCTCAACGTTTACAACCAATTGAAAACAATTGAAGTGTTGCCATCTTGGCAATGGGATACTATTTGAGTACAGAAATGTCTTACAAACAACTAAGTGACTGCAACCAGTTTTAATCACAATGTGAGGGTTAAGTATTGCTCAAGACAGTGGTGCCAACCTTGAGATCTGATATTGCTACCAAAGGGAACAAATGGAGTCTTGATAGCCACCAAAGTATTATTCCAACCCATGTGACAATTTAACATTATTTACAATAGCATGTTGATATTTATTTCATTATTTCAATAAAAATATGCATAACATAACAAAATAACAGAAACATTAGGAACAGGAGTATGAGATCTGGTTCTTTTAGCCTGCTCTGGAATTCATCAAGATCATGGCTGATATTCTACCTCAAAACCATTATCTAGCATTATTCCCATATTCCCTTAATATCCAAAAATACTGGTTTGAATGAATGTAATTACTGGCATTTCATAAGGAATTCCAGAGGTTCACCACCCTCTGTGTGATGAAATTCCACCTCGTATAGTCAGAGAGTTATTCAGCTGGATCAGCTCTGTCACCCAACTCATCCATGCATGTCCCACTTACCTACATTTGGCCCATTTCTCTTTCAAACTTTCCTATCCACACACCTGTCAAAATGAATTTTAATGTTATACTCACCTCAACCATTTCCTCTGGCAGCTCATTCCAAATTATGCTGTGCCCCTTGTGCGAAAAAGTTGCCCCTTAAAATCCTATTAAATCTTTTCCCTTTATCTTTAAATCTATGCCCCCTAATCCTTGATTCCCCAACCCTGGTAAGAATACTGTACGCATTCACTCTATCTGTACCACTCATGACTTTATATACCTCTATAAGAACACTCTTCAGCCTACTACACTCCAAAGAATAAAGTTTTAGCCTGCCCAACCACTCACTTTAACTCAGTCCCTCATCACATTAACATCCTCATCAATCTTTTCTGCACACTTTGCAGCTTAATAGCATCTCTCCTCTAGCATGGTGACCAAATCTGAACACAATACTCCAATTATGTCCTTATCAATGTCTTATACGAGATTAACGTAACATCCAAATGTCGAGATGCAGTGCCCTATTTGCTAAAGGTCAAAAAAGCTTTCTCCAGCACCCTGTCTACCTATCGGTGGGCGGCGCGACTCTCGTCAGCAGCGGCCTCTGCAGTCCGTCTGTGTTTTATTATTTTTTGTCTCGTTTTTATGTAGTTTTTGTTATTTTTTTTGTTGGGGTATATTTGTGGGGGGGTGGGGGGGAGGGGGTAACTTTAAAATCTTTCCCCTGCACGGGAGACCCGACCTTTTCTTTGTCGGGTCTCCGTTGTCGTTGGGGCTGCAACGTGGAGCGGCCTCCAACAGGAACGACCTGGGGTTCCAGCTGCGGAGCTGCCGACTACTCACCGTCACGGAGCTGGCCGAGTCCGGAGCGGGTGGAGCTGTGGTGGACGCTGCTGCCACCCGACCTCCGGAGCTTCGGAGGCTGCAACTGCGGGTTTGGCGGACGGCGGCACCGGGAGCCCGCGGGTCCCTGCTGGGAGACCGCTTTTCGGGGCTTCCGCAACGGCGACTTCTCCTGCCTGAGTTGCGGGGTTGAAGAGCACCTGAGCGGGACCTCACACCATCGCCCCGCGCGGCTTGGAATGGCCGCGGGACTTTGCGAGCGCCCGCCGGGGGCTCTAACACCAAGATCCGGTGCGCGACCTTGCATTACCCGGCGTGGCTTTAATGGCCGCGGGACAATCGCCATCGCCAGCCGGGGGCTTTGACTTTGACTCTGACTCTGACATCGGGGGGGAGAGTGCAGTGGAGAGATACGTATTTTTTGCCTTCCATCACAACGATGTGATGGATGTTTGTGTAAACTGTGTTGTGTCTCGGGTCTTTTTGTTTTGTAATGTATGGCTGCAGAAACGACATTTCGTTTGGACCTCAAGGGGTCCAAATGACAATAATTTGAATTGAATTGAATTGAATTGAATTGAATTGACGCCACTTTCACGGGACTATGTACTTCTACTCCTTTCTCACTTTGTCCTGCAGCACTTCAAAATAGCCTAACAGATATTGTCAGGCCATGTCCCCTGTTCTTGAACTCCTCAGCCTCCTCCCTGTATCCAGCTGTTTACTCAATCTTGCCTCAATCTTAAACCAAAGTCACCACTCCTGGAACTGGTGGGATGAAGTATCCTTGCACTTGCTCTATGGCAAGTACATCCTTTCTTAGATGGGGAGATCAATTGGACACGGCACACCAGGTCTGGTCTCAACAAGGACCTTATACAATTACAATAAAAAATAGCTTCTTTGCAAGTTACATTTTACTTCACTGTTACTGGATTATATTGTGCTTTGCTGAGCACAGGCTAAAGGATGACACTGGGCCAAATATTTTGCTCAGTGCCAGACTGATATTGTTCATCACCGGCCTTAGCGAAAATGACGTACTCGGTTTTTGACATCCTGTGAACTTGGACAGATGATGAGGATATTTATAGGCAACGACGCATGCTGTATGTACAGGCGAATATTCTCTTGTGTAAATTTGGTGCGTGTGCAGATGTGGTGAAGATGTCGCTATTTAGAGCATACTGCACACCACTCTACACTGCGCACCTGTGGTCGAACTATGGAAAGACAAGTTTGCAGAGACTAAAGGTGGCATAAAACGATGCCACGAGAACACTGCTAAGGAAACCTAGATGGTGTCGTGCCAGTAATATGTTTGTGGCTGCAGGAGTCAGTACTTTAGAAGCTATCCTAAGAAATCACATGTATAAATTCATTTGCAGGATAAATGGCTCTAAAAATGTAATTATTGTGGCCTTGTCAAACATAAGGGTTAGCACTACACGCTACGAATCCCAGCTGTGGAGACACTGGTATCGTTGTCTCCTTGTAGGACATTGATCATTCTTTTAATCTGGATTTTTAACATGTATTGTGTTTAAAAAATATATATAATTTATGATGCTTTTATGTGATATACTAAGATTTTATATGTATTTATGATATTTAATATGCAATGCATTTTTAATGTAATGTTGCCCCTTGTCTGGACCTTGAGTCCGTAATAAAGTGTATTATTATTATTATTATTATTATTATTATTGGACAAAAAGCTGGGAGAGTTTCTGCGAGATGTTTTTAAATGTTGTTCCTACAGATACTAAAGAGACATCGCAGGGAATGGAAGAGACATAACCTGCTCTCAAAATCTAATGGATAAACCAACAGTGGGCATGATACATATCAGACAAATACAAAACTGTCTTACAAATACATTTTCAACCTTTAAAATATTTAAGACAAAACTTTTTTTTTTAATTGATAAAATCTAAGTTGACAAACTTTGAGAAAGATGTAAAAAAGGTTATGTAAAGATTGTAAAATATCTTGTTAACTAAACAAGTTATGAGATAGAACTTACCAAATTCTATCTGGATCTCTCACCTTTTCCACTGAAAGCCATCGTGAAATCCTTCTTCTACTTACACAGATTGGAACATCTGAGTGTCACGTCCAAAAGTGGCACGTTCTTGCTCCTTAGTTGATCTGCCTGTTGATTCCAACATTGGAGTATAGTCCGCAGAACAAGCATGCACAGAATGATCAATGCCATTGTAAAGTTATAATGGCAACCACCAGAAATATTACTCTCAGAATCTACACGGCAAGATTCAGTTCATTAACCAGGGGTATTTGACAGAAATCAAGATAATAATAATAATGGATGGGATTTATATAGCGCCTTTCTAATACTCAAGGCGCTTATATAAGATGATATAACATGTGCTGCTTTTTCTATGAATTCAGATACTTCATTTCCCTTGTAATCTACTATCAATAATTTTCTACACCTACACAGCTGCTACCTTACCTTGTGCATTTCTGATCAATACCCATGTCTAATCCTATTTCAAAACCATTTTAAATATAAATAGATGAGAAGAAATTTGACACTTGAAAAGATGAGAATCAAGACTGGAATAGCTTTCCTTGCTTTTTCTGCATTTTAAACTGATGTCAAATATTAAGGGGTTGGACAGGCTAGATGCAGGAAGATTGGTCCCGATGTTGGGGAAGTCCAGAACAAGGGGTCACAGTTTAAGGATAAGGGGGAAGTCTTTTAGGACCGAGATGAGAAAACCATTTTTCACACAGAGAGTGGTGAATCTGTGGAATTCTCTGCCACAGAAGGTAGTTGAGGCCAGTTCATTGGCTACATTTAAGAGGGAGTTAGATGTGGCCCTTGTGGCTAAAGGGATCAGGGGGTATGGAGAGAAGGCAGGTACTGAGTTGGATGATCAGCCATGATCATATTGAATGGCGGTGCAGGCTCGAAGGGCTGAATGGCCTACTCCTGCACCTATTTTCTATGTTTTTATTGCAATCTGCTCAGTATTTCCAATATACTGAGTGGAATGGTGTTGTAGTGGTATAGTTGCGCAGCGGTAGAGCTGCTGTCTCACAGCACCAGAGACCCGGGTTTGATCCTGACCTCGGGTGCTGTCCACACGGAGTTTGTATGTTCTCACTGTGACCACGTGGGTTTTCTCTGGGTGCTCCGGTTCCCTCCCACACTCCAAAGACGTGCAGATTTGTAGGTTAATTGGCTTCTGTAAATTGTCCCTCGCATGTTGGATGGAACTAGTGTAAGGGGGATCGCTGGTCAGTGTGGACTCGATGGGCGGAAGGGCCTGTTTCCATGCTGTATGTTTAAACTAAGCTAAAGAAACATTGTTACCAAGATAATGTGTGTAAGTTGGTTTGGAGCGGGTGAATCAAACAGCTTAGATCCAGTTAAGAGCAACACAATGTAAATACAAAGAAGAAAAGTATAAAATGATATGCTGATAAAATGAGATGAATAGAGTAGAGATAAGTGATGTGGAACCTAAACATCAACATTGACCAGAAGAGCCAATTAGCCTGTAAATTTAATGCTATCCTATGTATACATTATGTATCTTCTTCATCGGTAAATGGAAGAGGGAGTTATGACTAATTCTTTCTAGGTGCAGTGATCCGATATTTATGTTGGTTTTCAGAGCTGTGAAATGATAGAGTATGCAGTTGTATCTTCTTGCAAGCTCATAATAAAAACGCTAATGCACACAAAATATTTATCTGTAGTAGGCACTCTCTCCTGGATTAAGGACTAGTAACTAGTGTTTAGAATTGCCAGTATATTCCAAATATGTCACCAGACTGCAAGCCCAAACATGTCATGCTGCGTTACATTGCTACTCTCAAACAGCTGTTTAATGCTTTTCCGTTAGCAGCATGTCTATTTTAATAAAAGATGAATATTGGATTAAACATTTATATACACATTCCACAGTCGTTCCGAACTTGTGATGCAATTCAGCTTATTTTAAGTTTAAAGATACAGCATTGAAACAGGCCCTCAGCTCACCGAGTCCATGCCGACCATTGTTCACCTGTTCACACTAGTTCTATGTTATCCCACTTCTCCATACACACTAGGAGCAATTTACAGAGACCAATTAACCTACAAACTGCACATCTTTGGGATGTGAGGGGAAAGGGGAGCACCTGGAGGAAACCCACGCAGTCACAGGGTGAACGTTGAAACTCCACACAAACTGCACCTTAGGTCAGTATCAAACTCATCTCTTTGGTGCTGTGAGGCAGCAGCTCCACCAGCTACACTCTTTTCTATAATCTATTCCATCGAACACAAGTGGTCAGAAGTCGGAGTGTAACTTCCCAGTTTCACCGAGTGGTATATGTGCTGTTTGAATCATTTTAAGCAACATTCTTGGCAGCCTTTATCCACCCTGATGAGTATAATGATTGTGTTTGAAGTGCATAAGTGTGTTTGAGCTGCTGTACATCCAGGCACAACAGCAGCCCAGAAAACCTCTGCTCCGCCAACACCAACATTTCTCAAGCATAAAAATGTTTTGCAACCGGCTCCATGCCCAAGACATTGCTCCTCTGTCTTCTGCTGCCTGAGCTGTGGAACGGTTCCAGCATTTGATGTTTATGCTTCAGATTTCCTGCGTTTGCAGCTTTATTTCCATTAGTTCTTTCCATTAACCATTCCTAGCTCATTTCCATGCCGTTTGCTTGATTGATCCAGAATACAAATGGAAAGCTTCTATGACAGATAGCAAGTGTGATCTCGGTGTTGCTGGGTGGCAACAATGACATACCGAGGAACATCTTGAGTTGTTTTGCAGTCTTTTTTCCTTTATGTTGCAGGCAGAAATTATGTTTAATTTATGTCTAGGTCATGTTTTTGCCCATTTGTCTGTGTTTTTGTGCCAATGATGCTGCTGCAAGAATGATATTCATCGTACCTGTACTTCACTGTACTTGTGCATTTGACAATGCACGACTTGATTTGACAAGTAGGAGGACTGAATCAGTGGGACTTGGATATTTCCAAGCAGATAATCTTGATGTTCGATGCTGACTATGGGTGATGTCTCCGTGGAGTTTGTACCTTCTCCCTGTGACTGTGGGAGTTTTCTCCCAGTGTCTTGGTTTCCTCCCACAATCCAAAGCCCTGCGGGTTTGTAGGTTAATTGACGTCTGCAAATTGCCCCTTTTGTCTCGAACATGGAACTAGTGTACAGGCTTGTGGGCTTGGTAGGCCGAAGGGCCTGTTTCCACGCTATATCACTAAACAAAACTAAACTAAACTAAACCAAACTTTTATGATGAAAATAGACACAAAATGCAGGAGTAACTCAACAGGACGGGCAGCATCTCTGGATAGAAGGAATGGCTCACGTTTCGGGTCGAGACTTTTCTTCAGACTGAGAGTCAGGGGAGAGGGAAAATAGAGATATGGAAGGATAAGGTGTGAAAAACAAGAGATCAAAGCGGACAATGGTCCAAGGAAAATGTATAGATAATGGGGCAAACATTGTAAAATGTAATCAGGAGGACAGTCAGGCTGGTCAGAGAACTAGGATGGGGGAGGGATAGAGAGAGAGGGAAAGCAAGGATTGCTTGAAGTTAGAGAAGTCAACATTCATACTACTGGGTTGGAAGCTGCCCATGATATATGAGGTGCTGTTCCTCCAATTTGCTTTGGGCCTCACTCTGACAGTGGAGAAGGCCCAGGACAGAAAGATCAGTGTGGGAATAGGAGGGAGAGTTAAAGTGATGTATGATTAAAGCAGATATCAGGAAATATGTGCCGAAAATATGTGCCCATAGTGTGTATTTTTTCCACATTATTTCTACTATTTGTTGCTGTGGATTAAGTTTTCTGGTCTTAATTTATGGACTGAAATTGTTCCATGACGTTTCTTTGTTCTTCAAAGTGGCTGACCTTCCCTCTAAATCCCATTCTCCTGCTTTCTCCCCATAACCTTTGACACCCTTACTAATCAAAAACCAGCCAATCTCCACTTTACAAATTCTCAATGTCTTGACTTCCAGAGCCATCTGTGGTAATTAGTTCTATAGATTCATCACCCTCTGACTAAAGAAATTCCTCTTCTCCCTTCTGAAGACACGCCCTTGTGCTCTGGTCCTAGACATTCCCACTAGTGGAAACATTCTTTCCGCATTCACTGTATCCAGGCCTTCACTATCAGTGAGGTCCCCTCTCAGTTTTCTAAACTCCAGCAAGTACAACCCCAGAGCCTGTACTGAACCTGGACCTCACCTGAAGGCTCACGGGGCCCAACCAAAGGCTCGTCGGACTGCATAACTGGAAGGGATCAGGAGACATCGGACACAAGGAGCAAGGGCCGGTAGGAGGGTGAACCAGGGGTAATTCCTCCAGTGCCTTCAAGGTTGGATGCAGGAGGCGCACAGGGACACAAAGCTGGCCGGGCAAGGAGGAGAGAGTGACATTGGTTCACGGGAACTGCTCTAGTACACCCAGAGGGCGGGTTGAACGGACCTTGGCATTTGAATAATGGCGCCTATAATGGCGGAGCCAGCATGAGTAAATCTGCAAAAAGAATTTCACTGTGCAGTTGCATATGTGACAAATAAGGCTCCATTGACCATTGATAAAGCAGAGTCATCAAACGCTCATTAACCCAATCATCCCCTTGACCATTCTCAAAACCCTCCACCTGACCATCTCCAAGAGCATCATGCATCCCTGCTCAGAGATGGGGCCCAAACTGCTCACAATACTCCAAATGCGTTCAGTACAGTGCCTATCAGCTTCCATTTCAAATATCAAATAGCTCCATTAGATTACAGGAGGAGCCTCTAATTAATTCAAGTCTGGACATCTGGTGCATTTAAACCACTTTGAGCTTGTTTTGTGCACAGGCTTCCAATACTTCAGTTGCTGTTGTGGATTGGTTGCAGGAATTTACATTAGTTGACTAGATAATGCAGTTCTGTGGTTTTGTAGTCGGGCTGTATTTCAGTTAGTTATAGTCTGATGCAATTTGTGTTGACTGCGGTGTGAACATTACATCCAGATGTTCAGGGTGCATTGAGGTCATGAAGTTTAATGTACATTCAAATATAGAAATCATTTTGATTATTTAGTTGCTGGTCTTTGAAGTGCCATATTATCATATTATATCACTCACACACGGAATTTCTCACCTCTGGTTTGATAAGTTATGGATTCAAACGCCCCTCCAGAAATCCTAGCATATTTAATTTAGTTTAGTTTAGAGATTCAATGTGGAAACAGGCCCTTTGGCCCACTGAGTTTGCACCGACCAACAGTCCCTGCATACTAACACTATCCTACACACACTAGGGACAATTTACAATTTTACCAAAGCCAATTAACCAACAAACCTGTACGTGTTTGGAGTGTGGGAGGAAACCGGAGCTCCCGGAGAAAACCCATGCGGCTGTCAGGGAGAATGTACAAACTCCGTACAGGCAGCACCCATAGTCAGGATCGAACCTTAGTCTCTGGTGCTGGAGCAACTCTACCGCTGTGCCACCGGCTGCCCCTTGAATTCAGGGAGTGCAGCCTGTTCT
Organism: Amblyraja radiata; assembly: GCF_010909765.2. Lineage (NCBI taxonomy): Eukaryota > Metazoa > Chordata > Chondrichthyes > Rajiformes > Rajidae > Amblyraja > Amblyraja radiata. The sequence continues at coordinate 33,056,701 of NC_045974.1, read as the reverse complement.
TGAATCTTTTGGATTAAATGTCAACTGTTTGCTGTCTCAGCTGAACACAATACAGATCCTAAGGCAACGGCAAAGGGTCCTGGCCAAAACTCGTTCCTCAACCAACATTACTAATGCCGATTTACCACCTATAAATCTTTATGTGACCCTTCTATATGCATATCATCTTTTCTCTTTTCCCATCCCCCTTCCCCCCTCCCCCTTCCCCTTTCCCTTCCCTTCCCCCCTCCCCTGCCCCCTTCCACCTTCCGACTTCCCCTTCCCCCTTTCCCGTCCCCTTCTCCTTTCTCTTCCCCGTTCCCCGTTCCCCTCCTCTTCCACCGTTCCCCTCCCCTTCTCCTTCCCCCTTCCGCTTCCAACTTCCCCTTTCCACCATCCCTTCCCTCCAAGAATTCCACATATTCACCACCCTCTGACTAAATACATTTCTCCTCGTCTCCTTCCTAAAAGAACCTCCTTTAATTCTGAGGCTATGACCTCCACTTTTAGACTCTCCCATTTCCAAAGTTGAATGTAAATGTTTTAGCACATCTGAGGCAAATTATAAATGGAATTCTTCCTTATTTTATTTCTGTATCATGATGAAAAATCAGATACATTCACACACAAGTGTTAGAATTGAACAGTTTGTGAATGTCTGGATAAGAAATCTTTAAAACAAATGCTAATAATACCAAATTTAAAAAATTCTAATAATACCAAATCTGTCTCCTTGTTAATTTTGGCAATGACCTGCATCCTACAGAGCATGAACTTCATCAGCCTTATGAACATTCTCAGCAAGATCAGCAAAAACACAGCACAATGAATATATTCCATAAATAATCATATAGATCCAGGCAGTCTAGTTTAGTTTAGTTTAGAGATACAGTGCGGAAACAGGCCGTTTGGCTGATCGGGTCCGCGCTGATAAGCGATCCCCGCGTAGTAACACTATCCTACACACACTAGGGACTATTTTTAAATTTACCAAGCCAATTAATCTACAAACCTGTACATCTTTGGGGTGTCATTTCAGTATGTTATTGAACTTTCCCATGGAATTTGATGCATATTTTGCAGTCTTCATTTTGGCGCACTTACCTTAGTTATTAGCTTATTTAATGCAGCTTCAAATACCAGGAAGTGTTGTGAATCATTCCTAAAGATGCAAGTTCGCTGTTAGATTGAGTGTTACAACATGGGAACTGCCAAAATATACTGAGGTGTGGAAGTCAAGTTCTTTAAATCAGTCATGTTCTATGGATATGATTCCTACAGGCCAAGCAAGTGAAGGACAATTCACATCAGGGTATTTTGAGCCTGCACAATTTGGAGCAGCAACTGAATATTTGACACTTCGTTACCGTTCATTCCTCCACCCACTCTTCCTCCCTGGATTTATAATTCTGACCAGGCTGCAAATTGAAATACATTGCGCACCCACCGAACCTTTGCTACCTGGCAGAAGGTGCATGTAGAGTGTTTAACAGCAACTGATCTGATAAAGGGATTAAGAATAAGGGGTAGGCCATTTAGTACTGAGAGGAGGAAAAACATTTTCACCCAGAGAGTTGTGAATTTGTGGAATTCTCTGCCACAGAAGGCAGTGGCGCCCAATTCACTGGATGCATTCAAGAGAGAGTTAGATATAGTTCTAATGGCGAAAGGATTCAAGGGATATGGGGAGAAAGCAGAAAGACTGGAAAATCAGTCATGATCATATTGAATGGTGGTGCTGGCTCGAAGGGCCGAATGACCTACTCCTGCACCTATTTTATATGTTTCTATGTTTCTATGTTTCTATGATCCTCCCAGTTGTCCTAGGAAACTACAATTTGATGAGAAAGAGTGATTCCTGCCCTCTTATCTTTCCCCTATACCTCATTATTGCCTTCTCAAGGTGAATCAAAACATTTTCATTTAAAAAAAACATTTACTTAGCTATTCTCCATTTTATGGCCCATGGTAATCACGATCCCCACTACAGTATTCAAGAGAGTTAGATTTGGCTCTTAAGGGTAACGGAATCAAGGGATAAGGGAAGAAAGCAAGAATGGGGTACTGATTTTGGATGATCAGCCATGATCATATTGAATGGTGGTGCTGGCTCGAAGGGCGGAATGGTCGACTCCTGCACCTATTTTCTATGTTTCTATGTTTCTATGTTACAGTTGCTCTCTTTGATTAGCAATTAGTGATTATTCAGTAATCACTGGTTTCACAGTATTTTAGATATTTGTCACTGAATGTTGTACATGATATAGACTCCAACAATCTGGGTGAGGGTAAAAGCCAGTGTTTGATACTGCCCAACATAGTGCAAAACTGATCGGCTTGAATCAAAGTATTCCAGAGTATTACAATTGATGGCCTCACCAATGTTACATTCTTTTTCAAATGGTCCTTGTATCACTGCATCAAGGTCTAATTTTTTCACTGCTTTAACATTGTCAATGAATGTAAGGAGAGAACATGTGAGAATTTCTGTAACGAACACCGCAGTGGTTGGCAGACGTAAGCTTTCAGCTGTCCCAAGCTAGCTGCTCCCACCTGTAAAAATAACAATATTTTTATAGCAAACCACATTCACCAATATTGAGCATGTCGAAGAATATTGTGGGCTTGTTAATGATTCTTGCAAGTTGTTCCCAGAGCACTGAACAGCATGCAAAAATGTTACACTTCGAACGTGCTTTCAAGGAACTGGTGATGTTAGTTATTCAGGGTATTTCTTCGTAAGGTTTCAATTAATTCCACTTGGCACTGTTAATAAATGCAACATGATAATAGCACTACCTTATACCCAAAGGAACACATGCAAATTCATCGTGTCCACAGAGCTGCAGACAAGAAGATGGCTGGTTTTAGGTTTTGTGCTATATTTTTAGTTTTATAATAACTAAAGCAAAACTTATTTTCATACAAAAATTATTTTTTCTCAAAGAAAGCAGTCTAAATTGTGAGATATGTTTTGTCTTCATTTCACTGCTGGTATCTTAGAGGTCAGGTAACTTGGAAAGATATTTTCATTGCTTCCCCTTCATATGAAGTGGGGGAAGGGATATTGCAATTCTTAAATCCGCGTGAAACCAACTCAGAAAATCGTTTTCAAATTGCCAGGATTGTGTCACTTAAGGTGAACCACGTGAAACAAATATCATCAATTACTATAAAGGGGAGGACATCGAGTGAAATTAAGGTCTATGAATTAGTCAGAACAGTTCCTCTTTGATAACCAACAGCACAGGAGCGCTTCAGGACTCTGTTCTCAAGCTTCCTGCTCTACTCACTCTATGCCCATGACTGTGGTCGAACTCAGTTCGAAATCCATCTTAAAATTTGCCACAATACAACTGTTGTTGGACAAATTGCAGGTAATGATGTCAGAGTACAGGAGGTAGAACGATAATCTGATTGAATGATGCCAGAACATTAATATTGCTCTGAACATCAACAAGACCAAGGAGCTGATTGTTGACTTTAAGAGGGAGGCTCAGGATCCGCAATAGGTTGACGTCGGAGAGAGTCGACAACTTCAAGTTCCTGGGCATGCATATCTCCATCCAAAGATCTGTCCTGGGCCCAGCACATTGATCAATCATACCAAACCCCATCAATGACTCTACTTCCTCAGAAGATTGAGGAGATTAGGTAATTTCTATTGAACCGACAGGTGTGTGGTGGAAAGCATATTAATTGGTTGTCTCAGAGCCTAATTCAGCAACTCGAGTATCCAAGGATGAAGGAGATTATACGTGGTGATGGGCACCATTTGGTGCACTATGGCTGCTGACCTCCCCACCATCAAAAGGATCAATAGGGGAAGCTGCCTCAAAAAGGGGGTCAGCATCATCAAATTCCCACATCACCATGGCCACACTCCCATTGTACTCCTAATATTGTGAAGAATGTATAGGAGACTGAAAATAATGACCACCAGGTCAAGAATGTATACAATTAATGGCAAGGCCCTGAAAAGCATTGATGTACTGAGGGATCTTGGGATCTAAGTCCATAGCTCCCTGAAAGTGTCAACACAGTAGATAGACTGGTAAAGAAGACACATAATATGTTTGTCTTTATTGGGCAGCACACTGTCTGAAGAAGGGTTTCGACCCAAAACGTCACCTATTCCTTTTCTCCAGAGATGCTGTCTGACACGCTGAGTTACTCCAGCTTTTTGTGTCGATCTACACTGTGAATAAGTCAGGAAGTCAAGATGCAGTTTCATGGGACTTTCGTGAGGCTGCATTTGGAGTATTATGTGCGGTTGTGGTCACCAAATTTCAGGACAGATGTGGAGGCTTTGGAAAGGGCGCAGAGGAGGATTATCAGAATGATACCTGGATTAGGGTGTATTAGCTGTAAGTTGGACAGACTTAAATTGTTTTCTCTGGAACACCAGAGGTTGTAGAGACACCTGATAGAAATATATAAAATTATGAGAGACATAGATGGGGAGGACAGTCAGAACCTTTTTCTCAGGAAAAAAAAATCAAATACCAGAGGGTGTAGATTTATGATGAGAGGGGCAAAGATTAAGAGGCAAAGGAGATGTGCAGGGCAAGATTTTAGCACAGAGGATAGCGAGTGCCTGGAATGCACTGGCCAGGATGGAGGTGGAGGCAGACACGATAGTGAGATTTACAAGACGTTTGGATAGCCACTGGCATATGCAGGGAATAGAGGGATATGGATTATGGTCAGGCAGCTCTGTTGGTTTTGGCATTGTGTTTGGCACCAACCTTGCGAGCTGAAGGGCCTGTTCATCTGCTGTTCTATGTTCTATATTCCAAGAATCCCTTCTTTTGAACAACCATCAGGCTCTAGAACATGCCAAAATTTTAACTAAACAATCAATTCATGTATGAGGTATGGACTATCTTTAGTTGCACTAAGAACTTAAGGGTTTTTTGCAGATGAATTGTGGTTATTAATTTATTGATTTTTTGTTTGTTTGTTTTTGTTATGTATGAGTATTGTGTTTACATGCCTGTTATGTTGCTACAAGTAAGAATGTCATTGTTCTATTGCTGGTACAATTAAACACTGATGACTCGGCTCTCTTGATCAAGTTTGACAATGCACAATTTGAAACCTGAAATCTAAATGTATTGATTTATGAGGAGGAGTAAATGGAGCAGTGAGATGTTTTGTTAATAAGAAGCAAATTTAGACAAATCACTGAGTAATATTACCAGCATCCATGGAGTTCAGGTATCATTCTAATAAATCTGCACTGCATGCATTCAACCAAGGCGTTGCAAAGCTGAAATACTTTTGCTATCCCCTTGAGTTTCAGCTCTTTGGAGCACTATTTTATATCAAAGATCTGAAATCATGATATGATCCAGGTCAGCATTTCAGTGTAGTAATCAAAAATACTGCCTTGACAGAGATGCTTTGTTGAAGACAATTAAAACAGATGATCTGCCCACCATCCTTAACCATTGAATGTATTGTGGTGCTATTTTGAAAAGTATTATTTTATTCTTCCTGAGTGTTGGCCAATATTTCTTCCTCAATCGAAATTATTATAAGAAACGTTCTTCAAATAAGAATCTGATATGTTGATACCACTTAAATGTCACTGTACTTGAAAACAACTTATGGAATGTTGTGTCTGAAATGCTTCAATAAGAACATAATTGCTTTTTGTAGATTAATATTATTTATCACACCCTTTGAGAGAAAGTACTGACAATGCACAATGGCAATGAAAGATGGAGAATTGAGATATGAATGCATGATGTGAACAAAATGTCTTTAAATCTTGATATTATAAATATAACTTCTGTTAATAGCTTCCTGTCCCATTTACACAACTTTTAGGGTACTACGGGAGACTATGAGGTCGCCACAAGGTCACCACATGTCCGCCGGGGGTTTCCAGAGTATAACCTGCATGATGGTGAGTAGTTCCCGCATTCTCAGAATGAGTCGCGGATTCATTCTGGTTGCCGCTAAAATTAGCGGCGACCAGAATTTTGACGCCATGCAAAGTAGCAAGAATTCTCGTGCCGTAGGTGCAGTGGTAGTGGGTTGCTAGGAGGTCGTAGGTTCCCGTGGGTTGTAGCTGGTGCGGACTGGTGAATTTCATTGGCTCATTCAGGAAAAAAAACGTAAACAGTAGGTTTCAGAACCCAGGATAACCGGCCGGTAATGTTAATGTCCACCAAACTTCACAGCCGTGTATCTCTGGCTTCTCAAAAGTTGTCTCCACTCCTTCTCCCCACTTCTCCCTCCTTCACCCCCCTCTCCCCCCTCTTTTAAAGGACTTAAGTGACCCTTCCCGTACACTGTGCTTTCACCGTCTTAATTACAGCGCCAACTTTCCTGTTCATCGTGGTGTGTGCCTGTATCACATTGCCTTTGCACCATGTAAATTTCACTCAGACAGTGCTCCCCCCGCTTGCCCTGTTCCCCGCCTGTATAATAGGCTGGTGAAGGAAGCGATGTGTGTATGTGTGTGTGTGTTCCACTCTGACAGTCGCTGTTCCAGTCGCTGTTCCAGTTGTCGTTCCAGTCGCCGTTTTTTCAGCGACCTGCTACGACTTGACAATCGCCGGCAGTCACCTGAAAAATCACCTAAGTGGGACAAGCCCGTTAAATAGAACCTAAAAATGTGAGCTTTAAGCACCATGAGGAAGGTTTGAGATTATTTCATCAAATGGAAATATTTGTCACTCAGTGTTTGATTCTGGTGTTTGGATGTATTTAAAACAAACTTTCAATGTGTGCTCCACTGCAAAATCTTCTCAAGGTATGTCTACTTTGAAAAAGTTCTCCTCTCTCCGGAGTCTGAAGAAGGGTCTCGACCTGAAATGTCACGCGTTCCTTCTCTCCAGAGATTCTGCCTGTCCCGCTGAGTTACTCCAGCTTTTTATGTCTATCTTGTGCCATAAATGTGCTGAGCTATCATCAATATTATAGATTCCTTCACATTTCAGGTGAATATCTTCATTAATACCATCTTATTACTAGTATTCCTCAAAGTTGCCTGAAATGATTAGTCAAGGTAAGTCAGGTCAGGGTCAAGTGTATTGTCATATGTACAGGTATGGTGAGGTGTAGGTGCAATGAAAACCTTGTTTGCAACAGCATCACAGGCACACAGACTCAGACAACACCCAAATATATGAATTACACGTAGAAAATACATACATTGCATTTAAATTCTGCAAGGCAATAAAAAGAAAATAGATTGCAAATAAACATTTGAGTAAAACACAATAAGAAAAACAAACAAAAAATGAGAATGCTTCTCGAGTCCAGAGTTAAAGAGAACCAATAATGAACAGAATCCATTAGAAACATTCCCAACTGCAAAACGCACAGCACTGTTGTTGAGTCCTTGAGCCTCCAGTCCAACAAAAACTGCGGAAAACAGTTTTTTAGCTCTGCTGAAACAACATACTGTATTTTGACATTTAGCCTGCAATGTTTTAAGAAAGTGACTTTATCACCATCCCAGGCACAAGAAGGGGTGGGAATAATTGCTGGTTTTGATGAGAAAGTAACCTTAAAAAATGTAGAAACAAGGAATGGCAACTGCAAATTACCAAATTTAAACACAAAGTGTTGGAGCAACTCAAAAGTTCTGGCAATATCTCTGGAGAACATGGATAGGTGATGATTCTGTTTGGGATCCTTCTTTGGACTGATTCTGGTGGGGAGAGTGGAGAAATCTGGAGGAGAGGTGGTGTAGATCAAAGCTTAGCGAGCGATAGGTGGATACATGTGAGTGGGGGGAGGGGGGGCTGGGTGGGGAGGATTGATAGGCAGACGGTTGTACAAAGGCCAGAGATGTAAAGACCAAAGGTGTGAGATGAGAATAGAAGCTGTGCGAATTGTGAAGCCAGAGGAAAGGATATAGGTGGAAGGGAGGGGAAAGTGAGAGATGTGTGAATGTCCAAATGGGGCATAGGAAAGGGTGGTGGAAAGTGGGAAAGGAAGGAAGATTTCTTTGTAGGTCAGTTACTGCTAAAAAGACTGCTCCCAAGATGAGGTTTGCCATTCTAAGACATCTGAGATGACCTCTGTCTTTGGTAGATGGCTTCCATCTTCCATCCTTGATGAATCCCTCACCCATATGTCTGTGTCCCATTGTTCTCCTCTCACACCTTCTCCCCCCAGATGGAACAAGGATAGTTCCCCTGGTCCTCACCTTTCACCCCATCAGCCTCTGCATTAGGGCAGCATGGTTGTGCAGCCGTAGAGTTGCTGCCTTACAGTGCTTGTAGTGCCGGAGACCCGGGCTCAATCCTGACTACAGGTGCTTGTCTGCACGGAGTTTGTACGTTCTCCCCGTGACCTGCGTGGATTTTCTCAGAGATGTTCTGTTTCCTCCCACACTCCAAAGACATACAGGTATATAGGTTAATAGGTTTGGTGTACGTGTAAATTGTCTCTAGTGTGTGTAGAGTAGTGTACATGTGCGGGAATCTCTGGTCGGTGCGAACCCGATGGGCTGAAGGGCCTGTTTCCGCATTGTATCTCCAATCTAAACTAAACAAAAAAATCCAGCACATCATTTTCCGACAATTCTACCACCTTTCAGTGTAAATCCACTATGAATTAGATCTTCTCCTTCTCATCCCTCTCCACTTTCCTTAGAGACTGCTCTCACTGCAACTCCTTGGTTCACGCATCCCTTCCCAACCAAACTCCCCCCTCCTCAGGTACTACACCACCTCCCTTGCTCCATCCAGGGACCCGTGCAGTCCTTTCAGGTGGCACAGAGGTGCACCTCCTCATTTACTGCATCTAGTGTTCCCGATGTAGATTCCTGTACATCAGCTAGGCCAACTAATGCGTAGGTCTGTTCATCTCATGCGCTCAGTCTACCAAGTCCTGTTAGACCTCTCACTTGCTGATCATTTTAACTCACTCTGAACTTTGGTTAACTATCTGCCTATCAACACCCCCCCCTCCTTCACCTGTATCCACCAATCACTCATTAGGCTTTGTCCTGCCCCATCCCCTCTTCCAGCTTTCTCTCCCCCGCCTTCCCAACCACAATTAGTGTGAAGAAGTGTCCCAATCCAAATCGTCACCCATCCATATTCTCCAAAGGTGCTGCCTAACCTGCTGATTTACTGCAGCGGGTTTGTATCATTTTTAAAAAACTTTAAAAAATCTAATACTTGCTCTATCTGACTATGGGTAAAGTGGAGTAGAAACATAAAAACATTTAAAAGAACAGGAGGGATTACTCCCTGATGGAACTCCTAAATTCTAACATGATGCTGAATGTTGTCACTTATGTGCCCCATTATCCATTGCTTGTGCTTCCTTTTAGGATTTTAAACAGGTTGCCTGGAGCTGAATTGAAAGCGACACTCGTTCTGCCTCTGGGTCTTTCTCTGTTCCTTCACTGCACAGCCCAAAGAAGAGATGCTGGTCACATCAAACCCTTTGCTCCAGCCTGCTCGTCCCTTCCTTTAACTGTATTTTTATTATTTGTTGCTCTGCTGAAGCAATATATAATATTTATTTGACATCAGTTTGATATTTATTGCTCAGCTTGTTATCTTATCCAGGTCAGTTTGACTAATGCACTCTTCTAATATTACATGTTCCACAAAATGTTGTTCTGGCGATTTATGATCTTCTTATTTGACTAGGAACATGGCCATCAAGGTGCCAATTAAACTTTCAAAGAGACTATCTTAATCTTTCCACATAAGAATGTGGAGGGGTGCCAATGTCTTGAAAGAGGATTGTAAAAACAATAATGATATCAGAATATTCGCCATTTCTAGTCAGATGTTTCATACATTTTTTAATTAATTAACGGATAAATTATCATTATTTTCTCATTTTGTGGAAAAGCCTAACACATATTTACAAAGGCACTTTTAATTATTTTGTACATGTTAGAAATAACACTTGGCAATCCCTTTTAATAGATGCTCCTGACCACTTCATGATTCCTTTATTTTTCTCTTAATTGATTAAAGCAAAATGATGTGTAAGTGAATGATTTAAGATTATTACAAACATATGGGCAGAAAGCAGTTCTATAAATTGCTCAATATGAATTGTCACCAATTCCGATAATTGGATTATGTTTCTGAAATTACAAATTGGCTCATCATTGTGTAGAAGTATTGCTGCTCAATGTGGAATTGACACTGAATAGATACAATTGTTACAGTGGGCATCCAGGAGGATGGATGGAGCCATCATTAGGAACAAGGAGATTCACGGTTACTGGGGTAGGTGGCAATGCAGTCGATTATACAATCAGATCAGCTATGATCTTATCAAAAGGCAGAGCAAAAGGCAGGAGCCAAGTGTCCTATTCCAAATCCTAACATAGGTTTGTTCATTAATTGTGCAATTGCATTTGAGCCTTAGGGGTCTACCTTTACGATTACCCCTTGATACAACAAGAGTGCAGACGTACATGTGATGGGCAGCAAGTAAATGCTGTACAGTACTGTAAAATACAGGCAGACCTACATAGTCTGATGAGCTAAAGCAAGCTCTACAATCCCACCACATCCAATTGTGTATGGCAGCAAGTTAAAACGTTAACACCCTTAACCTCAGTGGTGCCAGAGAACGGTGTGTGAATGCTAAAGACCAGACAGAAGAGATTACAACCAAGCATGGCCAGAATTGCCTCATGGATGATCTACCGGAGGATCAAAGCACAACAGAGACCAGCCTTCACCAAGTTTGTATCACTCTACACTCTTAAGAAATTGCTTGGTGTGTTGGAAAGTACAAAGACTACTTGAACCAACACATGCAAGTAGGAGGCCTGAAGACTTAAGTTCCAGAATTAACTGTGGCTCTAGCCAAGAAAGTGGGGCATTGTCCAGACACATCTCGATAGTATAACTAAGCAGAAAAAAACTTGTCATTTGGCGGCGGGTGGGCCAAAAGATACAAATCTGGAATACACTGCCCAAAAGGGTAGTGGAATTAAGCTCACATTACCATTCAAAAGAATATAGGGTATAGACTTGAAAAGAAAACAAATTGCAAGCTTATGCAGAAAGTACAGGGGAAATTATATCAATTGAGAACACAAAGTGCTGGAGTAACTCAGCGGGCCAGGCAACACCACTGGAGAACATGGATTGGTGATGTTTCAGTTCGACTCTTCTTCTGACTGATATCAAATGGATGGTTCATTCAAAGATAAGATTCTCAATGGTCTCTGTGATTGCTTCCCTTGTTCTTGCACACTACCAGGCAGGATTTATCTGGTCACATTGTTGTCAGGCATTTTCCAACCTCTTTTGGGACATATAAGCTCCTTGCATTGATGACCAATGTTCTCCTGGAAGAGTACAAACTATAATTCTTATCCTGAAGTGTACCCACCAAGTAAACATACTGGTGTTTCAAGTATTTTGTGTGATGTCGACAAATCTGGAAAAACAAGAACCACAATCGAAACTGATTTTCTTTTCAAGAAGTGGCACAGAGTGCTGTGGAGTGCACGTGGTCACCATTGACATAGCAGTTTTGTTGTCCAAAACTCTTCTTGAGCCTCATTGGCACACAATGGATAGAGAGTTTAGGTCACTAGAAAAATAAAAATTGAGGTATGCTGTGCAGTGGGAGTGGATACAGATGCAAACAATGTAAATGTAGGCAAGTAAGATTAGTGTTAGATTAGAAAAGCTCCATGGACAGCATAGACATAGTAGGGCGAAAGGCCTCTTCCGATGTTCTATTCAGGACCCTATGATTAGTCAATACAAAAGTGTGCCATAGAAGTTTGTAACAACATATCGGAATACATATCGGAATACATTTCCAAGGCAGGTGGATGAAACAGGAATTATTGAAGGAATTTACCAGAGTTAACTGACTCTAAAAATAAAATAGATTTGCATGGTCAAAGTGTCCTCAAACATAGTGTTAATCAAAGCCTTTGGCCAGGTTTTTACTAGTGTGCAGGCACATTTCAGCAACATCTGAATGAGTCACTCTTGGCCTAGATACAACATTATTTCCAGGAATATGTTACAATTTGCCAAATAAGTTCTCAGATTTAGTCCTTTATTAAAAAGCTTAGCTAAGTTTATTGTTTGCTCTTCTTTATTTTACTATATTTACATTTTGTAATTGTTTTATTATTCTTTAATCTTTGAATGTATTTTCTTATTAATTCGGAAGTGGCAGCGCTGCTTAAGCTGCTGCGGCTCGCCTGTAATCCGTTTGTCTTCTTTCTTTTTGTCTTTTTTTTTGTCTTGTTAGGGGAAAGTGTTTGGTTTATTTTTAGTTGTGTCTATGTGGGAGTGGGTGGGGGAAACCTTTTAAAAATCGCTTACTTGAACGGGGACACGACCTTTTCCTTGTCGTGCCTCCGTTTCTCTGCGGCCTAACATCGTGGAGCTGGCGGCCTCCAACTGGAATCGATCTGATGGCTCCGGTCGCAGAGCCTGTGGACCTACCATCACGGAGCTGGCTGACTTCGGAGGCTGTGGTGGCACTGTAGCTGCGACCCGACTTCGGAGCTTCGGAGGCTTCAGCCGCAGGCCCGTGGACAGTAACGTCAGGAGTTCGCAGGTCCCTGCTAGGATTTGCATTTGTGAATGAGTTTAGAGATTTTAGAGTTTAGAAATACTGAGTGGAAACAGGCCCTTCGGCCCATCGAGTCCACGCAACCAGCGATCCCGGTACATTAACACTATCCTACACACACTAGGGACAATTTTTACAGTTACACCAAGCCAATTAACCTACAAACCTTTATGTCTTTGGAGTGTGGGAGGAAGCCGAAGATCTTGGTGACCACGCAGGGCAGAGTGAGAACATACAAACTCCATCCAGACAAGCACCTGTAGTCAGGATCGAACCCAGGTCTCTGGCGCTGTAGGGCAGTAGCTCTACCGCTATGCCACCGTGCTGCACTAGAATTAGAATCCTGTAGATAGACACAAATAGCTGGAGTAACTCAGCAGGACAGGTAGCATCACTGGAGAGAAGGAATAGGTGACGATTTGGGTCGAGATTGTCTGGAGAAGGGTCTTGACTTGAAATATCACCCATTCCTTCTCTCCAGAGATGCTGCCTGTCCCGCTGAGTTACTCCAACTATTTGTGTCTATCTTTAGTTTAAACCAGCATCTGCAATTCCTTCCTACACATTAGAATCCTGTATCCGTGTGTACAGAAATTTTCAGTTGAATGATAATATTCCACCATACATGAATACATTCTGACTATATTTCCCTTTGGTAGAAAACAACATTTGGAAAAATTAATTTTTAATTCCATAGCCGATGTGCTGCCATTACCAACAATTTGTTGGCGTAGTTTTATATTAATGATTTCACCAAATCACAAAACAATAGGCATTTCCTTCTGCCCTTTAATGGGGTGATGTTCGTATAATATAAAAGTTATTTAAATCTACAATGGAGACAATAAGCCCAAATATTCAATATATTTAAATCAATATATACAATCAATTGGAATAAATTATATCAAAAATACAGACCCACCTGTTTTCAGTTAAATAAATATAATATTTGACTGTGATCAACTCATTCCACTGGCATCAGAACCAGCCCATACAGAGCTGACTGGATCCAACAGGGCAGTAATGCATGACCATTCTCACAGTATGACTCCAGGACATAGTCCTCTAATTTAGTGTTCTTCCAATTGCCTGAATGTCTAAATTACTTTAATTGCTTTAGTATGAAGATGAAGAATGTTTAATACAAAACAGAGTTGTCCCCATTGTCCAAGCTCTCCTAACTTGTGGATCTGGTCTCCAAGGATCTGATTACAGACTCACATTACATTCCTTCGTAACATTGAAGGAACAACTGCAGCAATTCTCTTCATTTTGAATGTGGTCATGGTGGATGGAATTAGAGGAAAGGATAAGATGGCTTTTGTCCAAAATGTATGCCCTATTAGAAAATACATCTGGAGAGTACGACTGTTTTTAAAATCCAGATAGATTAAATTCCCAGGTCATTAGTTCATAAGTCATAGACCATTCGGCCCATCAAGTCTATTCCACCATTCCAATTATGGCTGATCAATTGTTCCCTCTCAACACGATTCTCCTGCCTTCTCCCCATAACCCTTGACACCCAGTAACAATTTTGCCCAAATATTCCATACAAAATGTTAGCCAATCTCAAACTAGTCATTAAAGTATTGATATTCAAAGTGTGAATGTGAGTCACAACACAAATCCATTTGGTTGTTATTTATGTATTTCTGGAGGATCCTCTTTCCCCAACTATTGAGAGAAACATTTTGTTTAGTTTACTTTAGAGATACAGCGCGGAGACAGGCCCTTCGGCCGACCAGATCCGTGCCGACCAGCGATCCCCGCATATTAACACTATCCTTCACACACTAAGGACATTGTTTTACATTTATCAAGCCAATTTATCTACATACCTGTATGCCTTTGGAGTGTGGGAGGAAACCGAAGATATCTGAGAAAATCAATCAATCAATCAATCAATCTTTATTGTCATCTTGCAAAGCAACAGTTGTACAGTGCAAAATGAGAAGACGTTTCCCAGGGAATACCGGAGCATCGCACATGAAACTTACAACATTTCACACATAATAACAGTAAAATCAATCCAGTCCCTGATGAAACAGTATAAATAGTTAAAAGCAGGTAAAACAGCAACATTAAAATACAGTAAAAACAATCATTAAAATGTCCAGGGCAGCTGATTTGAGTGGCCAGTGCCAGAGTTATTAAAATGTCAGTGCAAAGCCGCAGAATCAGGTGACTGTGAGTACAGAGTGACTGTTTAGCAGCCTCACAGCCTGTGGCAGGAAGCTGTTTAGCAGTCTTGTAGTCCGGGCTCTGATGCTGCGATATCTCTTGCCTGATGGCAGGAGATCCAGGTGTATGTGGAGGGGGTGCAGTTTGTCCTCAGCTATTCTCAGAGCTTTTTCAGACAGCGGCTCTGGAACAGTTCTTGTACCGAGGGTAGGGAGACGACAATGATCCTCTCTGCTCCCCTCACTACCCTCTGCAGAGCCTTCCTGTCTGAGCAGTTACATGTTGGAGTACCACGTGCTCATGCAGTACACGAGTACAGACTCCACCGTGCCCCAGTAAAATGTCCTGAGGATGTTGATGGGGAGTGAGGCCTGTTTGAGTTTCCTCAGGAAGTGCAGTCGCTGATGGGCCCATTTGACAATCCCAGTGTTGTTCCTGGACCAGGTGAGACTGCCTGTAATTTGCACTCCGAGAAACTTTATGCTCTCCACTCTCTCCACCGTGGTGCCACTGATGTTGAGGGGTGTGTGTTTTGGCTGCGACTTCCTGGTCGACAATCATCTCCTTTGTTTTGTCGACATTTAATGCTAGATTGTTGTTGCCGCACCAGTCCACTAGTTGTTTTACTTCCTCCCTGTACATTGATTCCTCATCTCCGTTGATGAGTCCCACCACTGTTGTGTCATCCGCGAATTTTATAATCCTGTTGTCCCTGAATCCTGCAGCACAGTCAAGTGTGAGCAATGTGAACAACAGCGGGCTGAACACACAGCCTTGAGGGGAGCCGGTGCTCAGCGTGATCGAGCCTGAGGTGTTCTTGCCAACACGGACCGACTGCTGTCTCTCTGTCAGAAAGTCCAAGATCCAGTGACACAGGGTGGTGTTGAGGCCCAGCAGGGTTAGTTTCTCCACAAGTCTCTGTGGGATGATGGTGTTAAAAGCTGAGCTGAAGTCAATGTACAGGATTCTGGCGTGGGTGTTTTTGTTTTCCAGATGCGTGAGTACTGTGTGCAGCGTGGTAGAGATGGCATCTTCTGTAGAACGGTTGGGGCGATAGGCAAACTGGAGGGGGTCTAACGATGAGGGGAGGCTGGCAGTAATGTGAGGTTTCACTAGGCGTTCAAAGGACTTCGTTATTATGGGGGTCAGGGCGACAGGGCGGTAGTCATTTAGGCAGGCAACCACTGGTTTCTTTGATATTGGGATTATTGTGGAAGTTTTGAGGCATGTGGGGACAATGGCTTGACTAAGGGAGATGTTAAAGATGTCTGTTAGCACATCTGCTAACTCATCAGCACATTCCTTGAGCACACATCCTGGGATGTTGTCGGGTCCAACTGTTTTCCACGGGTTGACCTTAGACAGGATTCTCCGTGTGTCCATTGAGTCTATGGTCAGGACTGGCTGGTCGGTTTGTAAGCAGGGGCTGGCTCTCCCCTTGGGTGTGGTGTTTGCTGCATCAAAATGTGCAAATAAATTGTTCAGTTTATCTGGAAGAGAAGTGTCCGTGTCAGTTACCTGCTGCCTTGCCTTGTACCCCGTCAGTGTTTGGATTCCCTTCCACATCCTCCTGGTGTCTCCTGTGTCACAGAGATGTCCCTGGATTTTC
Source organism: Amblyraja radiata (assembly GCF_010909765.2). Classification (NCBI taxonomy): domain Eukaryota; kingdom Metazoa; phylum Chordata; class Chondrichthyes; order Rajiformes; family Rajidae; genus Amblyraja; species Amblyraja radiata. The sequence goes on along the minus strand of NC_045974.1, from coordinate 33,040,377 downwards.
TCTGCATAGGCACGTTTCGCTGCCTTGATTCCTTTTTCCAGTGCAGTCCTGGTAGTTCGAAGAGCGGCTGTGTTACCGGCTCTCTAGGCTGCATCACGAGCCCTCAGCAGCGAGCGCACCTCTGCTGTCATCCATGGCTTTTCATTTCCACGTGCAGTGAAGGTTTTAATGACAGTGACATCCTCGGTGCACTTACCAATGTAGCTAACCCACGCAGGTCACAGGGAGATCGTACAAACTCCATACAGACAGCACCCGTAGTCAGGAACTCCAGCGCTGTAAGGCAGCAACTCTACCGCTGCACCATCGTGTCGCCCTAAATGGCCAGAACCTATTCTCCGTAATCATCATCAGCATCCTCCACATGGTTGTACTTAATCAAAGCAAGTTGTGAAAAGCTTTCCAAATTCCATTGGCACGATCTCATAAATTTAAATAGATTTGATGTTCGTAAATAATTAAAAAAATAAACAATTTTAGTTCTGAATGAAAATTAACAAATTAATTAAAAGATATACCATCAATTAAAATATTAAACATATATAATTAAAATAGTCTCTCTGTGACTGTGCGGGTCTCCGTGTGGTGCACCAGTTTCCTCCAGGTTAGTCGGTTAGTTGGCTGACGCAGCTGATGTCAGACGTTTGAAAAAGGGTTTTGACCCGAAACATCACCCATCCATGTTCTCCAGAGATGTTGCCTGACCTGCTGAGTTACTCCAGCACTTCGTGCCTTTTTTTGTTGTAAACCAACATCTGCAGTTCCTTGTGCTATTAACCATCAATCACCATTTACACAAATTCTACATTAATCTTACTCTCCTCGCATTCACTTTAACTGCCCCAGATTCTACTGCATGTCTATGCACTAGAGGCAACCAGCAGCCAACTGACCGACTAACCTGGAGGAAACTGGAGCACCACACGGAGACCCGCACAGTCACAGAGATAATTCACAAACTCCACACAAACGTCAGAGTGAGATTGAACCCAGGTCTCTGCCACTGTTAGACAGCAGCTCTACAAACTGCCTACCGATCTGTCCTTTTGCTTCAAAATCTTACATCGTATCAACCACAATAATAAGGCCTAGGGAGAGAAGAGTCATTCAAAGAAGTTAGACACAAAAAGCTGGAGTAACTCAGCGGGACAGGCAGCATCTCTGGAGAGAAAGATTGAGTGACGTTTTGGGTCGAGATCCTTTTTCAGGAGTCTGAAGAAGGGTCTCGACCCGGAACGTCACCCATTCCTACTCTCCAGAGGTACTGCCTGTCGGCTGAGTTACTCCAGCTTTTTGCATCTATCATCTGCAGTTCAAAGAAATTTTCAGTCACGTTCTTTCGGCTCTTTACCTTTTACATTAACCACTGCAACAAACACGAGGAAAAGATGTTGACACAGACAATAACATTACCACAGGAATATTCCCCCATTTTCATTAGAGCTCATTTTGGCAGTTCCTAATGTTTGACTAATGTCAAAGCCCACCTTCCCCAAGGTGTTCATCTCATTTGTAATCGAACATTGCAAATATTCTACTGTCATATAGACGTTTACATAAAAATGAAAGTATGCTTGTTATTGCAGCGCTGGTTAAATAAATAAGATTATTGTGTACATTTGCTAATTACCAACTGTCTTCGATGAATGCATATCACAATGATGAGATAAATATTGTACCAGAACTATTTTACAGCAGTATTTCATTTTTTCCAAGTCAACAAATAGCAATCAAAAAAGCTATTTGAAAGATAAAAGCCAGATCACAATTATGCAAAATCTCAACCGAGCCACATGTTTTGGATAGAAAATTGGCTTCATGGAAGGAAGCAGAGGGTGATGGTGGAAGGTTGCTTCTCGGACTGGAGGTCTGTGACGAGTGGTGTGTGTCAGAGTTTGTTGCTGGGCTCGTTATTGTTTGTCATCTACATCAATGATTTGGATGAGAACCTACGTGGCAAGATTAGCAAGTTTGCTGATGATACAAGAGTGGGTGGTTTTGCAGATTGTGAAAACGGTTGAGAAAAATTGCAGCAGGATCTTAATTGATTGGCTCGGTGGGCGGAGAAATGGTTGATGGAATTTAATACAGAGAAATATGGGGTGTTGCTTTTTGGGAAGTCTAACATGGGCAGGATCTACAAAGAGAATGATAGTCTGGGAGGTTGTTGAGCAGAGGGATCTAGAAGTCCAGGTGCATGGTTCCTTGAAGGTCGAGTCACAGGTAGATAAGGTGGTCAAAAAGGCTTTTGGTGCATTGGCCTTCATAGATACATAGACAACAGGCACAGGAGTAGGCCATTCGGCCCTTCGAGCCAGCACAACCATTCAATGTGTTTATGGCTGATCATCCATAATCAGCACCCTGTTCCTGCCTTCTCCCCATACCCCTTGATTCCACTAGCCCTAAGAGCTCTCTCTAACTCTCCTCTTAATGCATCCAGTGAACCGGCCTCCACTGCCTACCACAAATTCACAACTCTCTGTGTGAAAATGTTGTTCCTCCTCTCAGTTCCAAATGGCCTACCCCATATTCTTAAACTGTGGCCCCTGGTTCTGGAAGAGTATTGAGTATAGAAGTTGGGAGATTATGTTGCAGTTGGATAAGATGCTGGTGAGACTGCATTTAGAGTATTGTGTTCAGTTCCGGGCACCATGTTATAGGAAAGATGTTGTCAAGCTGGAAAGGATACAGATAAGATTTATGAGGATGTTACCAAGACTAGAGGGTATGAGCTATAGGGAGAGGTTGAGTAGGCTGGGACTTTTCCTGGAGTGCAGGAGGATGAGGGGGTGAATTATGTAGAGGTGTATAAAATCATGAAAGGAATAGATCGGGCACAGAGTCTCTTGCCCAGAGTAGGTGAATCGAGGACCAGAGGACATAGGTTTAAGGTGAAGGTGTGACGGAAATCAAGGAATTGTAGCTTTGGAGGTGATTCATTCTCTCAAAGTTAGACATCCTGACAGATTGCCTCTCGCAAACCGCAGAAAAACGTATTTAGCTGACAAAGCAGACGTGCAGTTAATTAGTGAAAATAAGTCAGCTGCTTTACAAAGTAAACATGACCTTTGAAGCTATTTTGAGCTACGTTAATGAAACAAAGGACTAGTCACGAGGAGCCATCCTAATTGAGCAGTATAAATACTAGTGCTTTTCAAGCCTTCAGGACGACGGCGGCAGCAGCTTTCGACAGGGGTCTTAAGGAACATAACTACCTAGAGTAGTTCTTCCATGCTACACTCCTAGAGAGGTAGTGAAGGCAAGTCCTGATACAGGCAACCTAGTGTTATATTTGTATTTACCCCGTACGGCTACCCTGCTCTCTGATATAGTCTCCTAGAGGGGCTGAGGCTCGGTAAAAGTCGGGGATCTTTTTAACTAAAAAAGTGTGTTAAATTCACAGTGCTTTTAAACACTGTTTGTTAGGCTTCATACGGACATCTGAACGGTAAGATTTTTGATATATACACGTACTGTATGTAGAGTAAGGATGTGCGTATGAATTGTACCAACTGCTTGATTTATTATACCTTTGACAAATTGAATAAAAACCATTGTTTGATTAAATTCAGTCAACGCCCTATCGTCATCTTACTACTTATAGTGTAGCAATAATATATAGGATATAAGTAAATGCGAGGAGCAACATTTAACACTTAATAGCTTTTAAATTCCCGAGACGTCGACACGTATCAACGGCGAACGACCGACGACCCAGACCGGAAATAAGGTATTAGTTTATCTTTTGCGTTTTCTATAATGAATACGGTCTTAGTTCTATTGACATAACTAACCGGTATACAAGGAAAAAGGACTAGTCAAGATCCCGGAAAAAGGGGGAGTTAGTCTTAGTATTCTAGTGGGTTCCTTGTCAGGATCTAGGATAATTGTATAGAAATCTGTAGCAATTGGCGCCCAACGTGGGGCTCTTTGGAGTTAATTTGAAGAGCCTCACTAAAAATCCTAAACTGCCTATAAGTAGGTAAGAAAATAGGTACACAGCCGTTAAAATAGGTAAAACAGAAGTATAAGGACCTCGAAGAAATCAGTACTGAGTCTAGAGTTTAAAAGTCGATAAAAAGACTCTTTAGATAAACCGGGGATGGCTGCTCCAGCCTCTCACCCTGCTGCATGGCGAGACCTGCATGCTCAGGCAGATCGAATAAACGGATGGGGAAACCAAAGATTTGTAGTCCCAGACGGAGGAGATTTTCATGCAGAAATAGCCGGCCACAATGGGAATGCAGCCCCTGCTCCAGGTGCCCGCTTTGTAGTCGAGATAACGGACCAAGGAACCCGACATCGATATGATTGTAAGGTACCCGTTAATGCAGGAGACCCCTGGTATTTAGGGTCAAATGTCCAAGATCCGAACCATGTGGGTACAGTTGTAGTCAACATAAACGACTTACCAGTGAATATTACAATAGTAAGTCACGGATTATCCAGGTTTGCCTGGCCAGACGATCCGGGAGAAACTTTGATAATAAGGCCCTCAGAAATTAGGAAAATACTAGCAAATATGAGACTAGATGCTTCCATAAGATTGGCCGAACATAATCATGCACGTATTTTATGGGAAAGAACTCACCCTCAGGGAATACCACGTCCTGCTCCAGTCATGACTGTATATGGCCCATGCACGGTAAAAAGTTTTAATGAAACCTTCCCTGATTTTCCTAAAGAAAACAGAGCGGCTATTAAATATTTAGTCCAGAAATTCGATAGAATAGAAAACATGACCAGACCTTTGACACCTGAAGATAGAAGGCATCTGTTGGGAAATCTGGGTGCGCCTTGTCTGGTATTAGATGTAGCACACACCGGAAGTCTGACCGATGTGCTTAGACAAGCTCACGTCCTTTGCTATGGCATAGGACTAAGAGAAGCCTCTCTCCCAATAATAAAAAGTCTATTGTCAGGCACCATTAATTTAGTCAGATGCTTACAAGTAGCAGTTTTCTTGGGGTTAGACTGGGACCGCTGTAAAAGACATTTGTTTGATCTCATACTCGATCCGGCAGTAAGTGAAAGAGTACGGGGTCGGGTGAGAAACCGCCAACCCCTAGACAATCCTTTTGAGATATTCGGTACTGCTTTAGGAGAATGTGCCACTGACCGAGATGTTTGCATAGGCGAGCTTTTGAAAAAGGCTGATCAAGGGGGAGAAATCTCCCGTAAATCAGCAGGAGTAATTCCAAAAAAGGAAAAAACCCGATCATCTGACACAACCACTTCCACCAGCCAAGCCACTCCTCAAAGGGATGGACGAGGCAGAGGAAGAAGAGGGAGTGGACGACTGAGAGGGCATACACAGTATAGAGAAGCAGCACAAGGATCACCCAGGAGATCAGACCAGAGAGATTATCAAAATTATCGCCAGGATCAGGGTAGGCAACAGGATACAGAATATGATCAAAGGGATAATGTGATCAAAGGGATCAAAGAGATCAAAGAGACGGAGGCGGTTACCCGCAACAGAGAGGTTATATTTTAAGACCTAGAAATCAAGATGGGTATGCACAAACTTCAGGTAGAGGTAGGGCCCGAGCTGAGGGAGAAACCAGCTACCAAAGGGATAATAGACCGAGAGGTAGAGGAACACAAAACAAACCTCACAATGTGGGAATAAACAGGGCATTCCACAGTCCCGAGGAACAAGAGCCCAGGGAAGGACACAGTAGTAAGTGGCAGGACCACCACACAAAGTTCCCATTTTGCAAGGTGAACCTACAAGGTAGAAAACCACAATAGGGGTGGACCCGAGGACAGATTGATACTGGAGCCGATGTCACCTGTATAGATACAGCCATAGCCCAGCGTTTAGACTGCGACCCTCAAGGGCAGGTTTGGATACAAGGTGCCACCGGTCACATAGAAGAATGTACCAATTACAAAGTTAAAGTAAAAATGGCGAACGGGAGAGAATTCACCTCAATAGCCGCCGGCATAGATAATTTACAAAAACGATTACAAATTGGGATTTTGATCGGGGTGCGAGATATTCAAAAATACGAGCTATTAAAGACCCCCCGAGACGATAGAAATTCACACCTCGAATTACAAATAGAAGCAGAACCAGATCCAACGATAAGGGCTAGAATAAAACATTTAGTCTTTAGTAATTGGGGAGTCTGGCAGATGCACAAAAATCATTGCGGATCGATCACACCCGACGGAGATACCGTCACCGGTATGAACGAATTCCCCAATCCAAGCCAGTATCAAATCAACAAACCTGAAGCCAGACGAGCTATTCAAGAAGTCATTAATGATTTAGTTGAACAGGGAGTCTTGGTGGAAAGGAGTTCTAAGGTCAACACACCAATTTTAGCAGTCGCTAAACCCGGTAAACCGGGCGAATACCGCTTGGTATGTGACTATCGCGCCTTAAATAAAGGCTCCGTGAAATTCGCGGGAACTCTATTTAACATGGCGAGTCAGACCATGCAGATTCAAAGACATATATATAAAACCACTTTCGACTTAGCCAACGGCTTTTGGAGTCATCCAATTCCCGAGCATGATTGGGACTATACAGCAATCACTTCCCCTCAGGGAGTCCAATATTGCTGGACCAGATTGCCCCAAGGATTTGTAAATTCCCCGCAGATTTTTTCGGCCCAAGTCCTACGAACTTTAGATTTTCTAAGAAACGAACACATAATTGAATGCTATGTGGATGATATATTCACTACACACGCGACTCTAGATGATCACTTCAATTGTCTTCATAAAATACTCCAAGTCTTACGAAATTTGGGGTACAGAGTAGGGCTCAAAAAATCAGCAATATCCAAGACAACTGTGAAGTTCTTGGGGATTGAGATAGCCGAAGAAGGACGTGGCTTGACTTCCGCGTTCAAAGAAAAACTGTCAGAATTCAAATCACCCACTAACGTAAAACAATTGCAAAGCATTCTGGGATCCCTAAATTTCGCTAGAGGTTTCATTATAGGATACGCTGAGTTAGCAGCTCCCCTATACAGACAGATAGTAGCCCCAAACGAAAGATTTGTATGGGAACCAGAACACCAGGAAGCACTAAACAAACTAGTTGAAACAATAGTTGAAAGCGCCTGGTTAGCCACACATACACCCGGTGCAACCATAGAGGTTACTCTGATACTCTCAGACTCCTCTGGAACCGTGGTATGCAAAGATGAAGGGAAAGCTACCCCCTTCCAATACTATTCCATGAACTTCTCCACTACGGAATTAAAATTCCCAAAACTTGCCAAAGCCCTGACTGTCTTAACACACGGGCTTTTACACTTAAGAAGAGTACAATCCGAGGCTCCTATAAAAGTACTCACACATTTCCCAGAACTAAATGAGTCAAGGGAAAGCATTGTCAGGGATCGCCGCGTCCACAACGTCCGATGGGACAAATGGGACATCATAAGGGCAGACCCGACTATCCTCTGGCTAAAAGATCCCAGTGAAGAAATGAATACCTGGGCTTTACCCGAATTAGCCGAGGAAGGAGAAAAACCCGATCGAGCAGACATAGTCATATATTGCGACGGGTCATCTCAAGAAACTAAGAACCCTGATGGTTCTACAACCAGGAAAGCAGGAGCTGGTATAGTTAAGGGTACCTGGGGACCGGAAGGTTTTATCCCAGACACCACGAAATCAGTCTTTTTAGGGACAGGTATGACGGCACAGTTAGCCGAAGTGGAGGCCCTGACTGCCGCTCTAGAGCTTGTAGCACCTGGAGATAGAAGTAAAGCAATCTTGATTTGTACCGACAGCAACTATTGCCATGGTGGCTGTAACGGATTGCTAAAAGACTGGGCGAATAATGGTTTTAAAACAGCTAGAGGCAAACCCATCCAGCATGCTGGATGGTGGAAAAAGATAAATGCATATCTAGAAAACATGCCTAGACTGATTGTAAGACATGTACCTGCTCACCAAAAAACAGGTGAGCATGCCATAGGAAACAATATGGCCGATTCACTGGCTAAACAAGCACTTGGTACAGACACACAATTGTTAATATTGTAACACGCCAATCAATAAAAGATAACACGGATAAAGAGTTGATGGACCTGGTGGCTGGTAAGACCATTCCAGGATATCCCAAATACTACTCGTACATATTAAGTCCTGACGGGACGGTCCGCTGCCTGAAAAAAGGAGACCTAAAAGGGAAAATCATAATCCCTAAAAAAGACAGGCATCGGTACATCAAAGAAGCACATCAAGGATTGGGTGCAGCACATGGAGGAGCAAAAACCACCTGTGCCCACCTATCGCTTCAATACTGGTGGCCATTTATGTTGTCTGAATGCCGAAAGTTTAAAGCCAACTGTGAAACCTGTATGAAACACGACAAAGGAGGGGGGGTAACTAGACCTGGATACACCGTACGGGAGAAACCCGAAGCCCCTATGAAGCAATGGCAAGTTGACTTCATTGGTCCGTTGCCCGAATCCCGAGGGGATCCTCCCTTTAACCGTAAAAACAGGTACATACTTGTGTGTGTTGATGAATGTACATCTTACACTTGCCTATATCCCACTGCTAGTTGCACGTGTTCAGACGCTATCGAAGCTCTTGAGGAAGCGATAAAAATACTAGGTCCTCCCTTAATCATTCACTCAGACCAAGGTCCGGCCTTCGTAGGCACGGCCTACAGAGAATGGTGTAAATTTAAGGGAGTACGGACCGAATACAGTAGCCCCTTGCACCCCGAATCAGCGGGAGTTGTGGAGAGGAAAAATCAGGACGTCAAGAGGGCCATAGCTAAGATGTGTACTACCCGAAGCGGATCATGGGTTAGAGCTGTTAACTTTGTACAAATGGCAGTCAACAACACCCCCATAGACAGCGAAGGACCAAATAGACATATCACTCCATACTTTCTAATGTTTAGTGTACAAATGAACACTAAACTAAGTATAGGAGACGAGCAAAGACGTTTGTCCCTTATGCAGGAATATAGGGAACTACGACACGCAGAGTCGGTCTTACTTAAAGCAGAAAGAGCCAAACAGGACGAAGGGAAAAATATATGGTTACCTAAAGTAGGTGATTGGATCTTAGTCAAGACTAACTACACCAAGGGTAAATCACTGAAACCTAAATTTGGCCCTGCTCAACAGGTAATAGCTGTTGGGGAGCGGACTGTAACATACCTTAGGAAAGGTAAACAACAGATCATATCGGTTGACAACTGTAAACCCGTAAGTAAAGACTTTGTTCCTCCTATAAATGAGTTGGATAGATCAGTTAGAGATGGAACCGCTCCCGGAGGAAGAGCCAATGCTGAGTCAAAAACCCAGCAAGAAGTACGAGGAGCCAGGCCTAAGACTAGGTCTATGGGCCCGGCGAACCCATAAAACACATAAACAAATCAAACCCACTAAAACAAAGAAAAATAAGAAGGGGGACGAGGTTAAACTAGTTATAGATCCTCAGGGATCAGGATATAAGGAAGGATGTAAAGCTTGTGGACGGATTACATGTAATTTTCTGTTTGCATTCTTTTTCATAATTTTCACCCTCCTCGGCGCAGGAGTGATACTTTTAGTTAACCTAACTAGCTCCTCATGTCACCTCATGGAAAGTGACTTGGTTAAGAATAACTCCCTTACTTCAGGAATAGAACTAAGTAAATGGGGAATTATAGGAGGTTTAGGCCTAATCTTGGGTCCCAAGGGACAAATGATAGCCCTGACCGCATTAATCCACTTCTCCATGGCCAAGCCCCAAGACAAGGTGGAAGTAGAACCACTCCGAAACGGGATGATTTGGATTAAAGAGCCATATCCTTTCCGTTTAGACACAGGGAAAATATTGGTACCTCTAACTCTGGTACTGGATTCCCAGGCCATGTTGGATGATATGGAATTAAATCGTAATGGGGCCGGGGACGGCCTTAAAGGGCCTTTTCACGGGGCGAGTTGACGCAAGATGTCACCAGAATGAAGAGGTCGTGGTCCAGCACGAGTCTCGCACGATATAACGGCAGTAGATAAAGAGTTCCCACGGTACTCGGCATTTATGTTATTCGTGCGAGTGACTTGGCCGTTTCCCGAGCTGTCGCGTTAAATCTTGAATGAACATCGTGAACTACACGTGACACAAATGATGTAACTTTTTTTTTCACACACTATATATATCCTCCCTTGGTTGAATCGGCTCAAATGTCTTCTGTATTATGGCAAGAAAGTAAATTGCAACGTAGCCATCAAAATGTTTGCAACTGGATTTTAAATGAATGGGAAACTTTTAAATGGAGGAAAATAGTTTTTATAAATTAATAACTTTTGTATGGCGATCATTTAAATGTCTAAACTATGGTTTATCCCAGGCGCTATTCATAAAGACGAAGCTTGCACATATGCATATAAAAATCTTACATGTGCACACATTTACCAGTCAACTTTTCAATTCGTGAATTCGTTTTACTTTTATAACGGGAGTGCCTTTATTAATCTATCCAGTAGTAACCACAGATGCTGTGATTCCAGTACTTGCTTTGATTTGTAATGCTTCAAACCTAACTTACTGGCCGAATTGCACTTTATGATCTTCCAAGGTGGTGAAAGGCGCCACGTAAATGCAAGTTCATTGGCAGTATATGGGCAGAGACCCATTGGCAGGAATGTGCAAGTTTACTCGGAGCTTGCATTAAAAACGTGGACGTGAATGCAAAAACGATGTGAAGGAAGGACATGACCTTTTACAGAGAGGGTGTTTACTGCTGCCTCGCAGATGATCCATCCCTGCACCGTGATCTGCTCCGATCAGACTAGGGGGGTAGGGAGGTGGCAATAGGGCCTCTGTCTCCAAATGGGACAGAGCAGCAAGAAAGTGCCTGACCTGCAGAGTCACAAGGAGGAAGAGCAGGGCGCAGCAGCACAAGCAGTGCAACCAGAGGCATCTCCTGCCGCTGCTGCCGCTGCTGCTGCTGCTGCTGTTGTTGTTGTTGTTGTTGTTGCCGCGGCGCCGCTGCTGCTGCTGCCCCCGCGCCCACGGCTCCTCCATCTTGCTACAGTAACAAAGGGGGCATGGTCCCGCCCACCTCGCCCGCTCCCATTGGCCCGCCCGCTCCCTCCCCGACCCCTCCCTTTGTGACGTCGTCGCCGCCTGCCTGCGAATGGTCGCCTCCGCTGTCAATCAACCGCCCCCCCCCCTTCTCCCCACGTGACCCTTTCGGTGGACCACCCACCCTCTGAGCTCCTTCTGGCTTGCTAGATGGGTCCCTATTTGCTCAGCCGCTTGCACGCCAAGCCCACATCTGGCAAGCGTGCCAGGCATGCACAGGGGTCGGAAGAGCAAGACAGTTATCTGCATTAATTGAGAATTCTAACCATATTTGTGCAAAGTCATGAAGTAATTGGGCACGGAAGCAAGCCCTTCGGCCCAACTTGCCCACGCCAACTAGGGTTGACAACTTTCTCACTCCTAAATAAGGGTCAAAGGGTCAAAATAAGGGACAAATTTGCCGACGGCAATTCGTTGACCGAGCCGGTGGGCCAGCTGAGGAGTTTTGGCCCGGGCACCGGAGAATATTCGGCACCCCATCCAACTCATGAACCGATGATCGGCCATGAGAAGGAGGGCTGGAGGTGTCGGCGGTAAGCGAAAGTCTAAAGGTCGAACAGCTGGCCAGGCTGCCGAACCTTGCTCACCCTCTCCCTGCTCCAAGGAGCCCACAGGCAGTGTTATCTGTGGCATCTCCTGTTGCCTCTCCACCTGTCTCTCTTGCTGTGTCTCCTCCTCATTCTCCTGCATGGCAAAAACATCTCTGACCAGCTTTACCCCCTTCCTTTGAGATTTTCTGGGAGCCATCTCTGCAAGTGTTCCTGTTAAAAAGATTATCCAACAATGACAATTAGGTGGGACGTCCTCGAAGGACACATGTTCCCATGTGTCCTTTTGAGACCACCTTTTTTAGTCACCCTCTGTCCCCTCTGTCCAGCTTCCGGGTTTACCGTTCGCAGGAGTTCCCACGCGCTATATCTCTAAAATCTGAAGTTATGTAATGTCTAAAGGAACTGCAGACGCTGGTTAATGCTGGTTAATATGCACAGAAGGACACAAAATGTTGGTGTAACTCAGCAGGTAAGTCAGATCTGGGAAGAAAAGCATAAAAAGCTGGAGTAAGTCAGCGGGTCAGGCATCATCTCTGGAGAAAAAGAATAGGTGACGATTCGAATCGGAGCCCTTCTTCAGACATCCTAATCGGAATTGAGTCTGAAGATGTGTCTCGTCCCGAAACATCAGCTTTTTTTCTCCAGAGATGCTGCTTGACTCGCTGAGTTACTCCAGCTTTTTGTGTCTGTCTTCGGTTTAAACCAGCATGTGCAGTTCACTCCTTACACGGGTCTCTGCACAACATTGATTGGTAGCGTTCCGGACCCCTGGACCCGAGGACTCCGACCTGTATCTCTCAAAGAAGTACATGTGAAAAATATCTCACGGACCATAAAAATGCGTAACCTTTCAGTAAAGTCCCTTTTAAAGTCCCTTTTAAAGATTATAGTTATTTTCTTGAATCTCATTAACATAACTCATGAATAAGTTGATGTCCATATGCGGATGTAAATCTTTATTTTTATTTATTTTTTAAATTCAATCCCACTGAAGATAATATGTAATCACCTTCTGTCCCCTCTGTCCAGCTTCCGGGTTCACCGTTCGCAGGAGTTCCCACGGTACCCGCAAGAGTTATTACGGATATCGCACGGATATCGCACTGGCCACTACGTTCATATAATGTTGCAATACTCAACCACAAGTGTACAAGTCACTCTTGGAGAAATTCCAATTTTCTTGAATTTTCTCCCGAGTGACCAAGTTACACGATGACCTGCCGTTAGCGCTACGGTGGTCCACGGTGGTCCACGAATGCCGCACTGTTATCGCACGAGGTTCCCACGATGTTGAACTCTGGTTAACTCTTGCGTCAAGTCGCCCCGTGTAAAAGCCGCATTATCCTGGTTAGTGAACTAGAACAGTTTTACAAAACCATGTTACAGATCAGTCCCCAGATTACAGACCCCTCCATCTGGCAGGAAGAAGAAATGAGTAAATACAGAGATTGTTATATCACTCAAATTAATACAACGATTCCGTCCAAAACTGTGACCAGGGCAGACTGCACTTGGCCCTACAGGGATGTTAGTAACAGTGGCTTCCATGACTTAGCCAGCTATCACCCCATCCTGGTGTGGAGTGCCTTTGCAAATTGCCAATCAGCCCTTAACCACCAAACCAAATACCTTCGCAAGGATTGTTCCTATGACGATGGTTCCAAAGTCTGGTTTACCACAGAGGACGAAAGTAAGTTAGGTCCAAGTGAAATACCTTACACATTCAATTTACCCGCCATACCACCAGGATTCCATATGATTTGTAGTCCCAGAGTATACGGCCCGTGGTTCAGACGAACCAAAAATAAGGAGGGAGAAATTAAGAAAAAATGGAACGAGACACAGATGGGAGACATTTTTGCACCCATCGACCCTTCCATATGTAACCTCCCTATCTTTTCCTTATTAAACCAAACCAAAATTGGAAATTACACCTGTGTTAATGTCGCCAGATATACACCCGGTAGATGTGGGGATATATGGGCCAAAGGAGACGAGAAATGGCAGAGAATTGAATTCCCCTGGAAGACATATAAAGATTACCCGGAAAAAAGAAAGGAGGTTTTCAAGGAAGGGGATACAACCAATGACCCCACCAGCGATACTAAGGCCGGTTTTCAAGAATGGAAATCGGTTTATCAACTGATACAAAACAATGAGACATGGCGAGGGGTAAACGGGTCCCTCATAAAGGAAGAAGTCCTCAATTTTAATTTTACGAGGACCCAATTTAAGGTCTATCTTAATCTTACAAGCAAGACTTTTACACAACAACCGACAGACATTATCTGTTGGCTTTGGGGTTATATGAAATGCACAAACATAACAAGACAGCGTACGGTTGAACCTGCTACCGTAAAGTTCTTTGAATTACCTTCCCCTTACAGGTGGTTACATTTTAACACCTCGGGGGAAGAGTAACTTAGACTTGCCGGTAAGATGATTTTCTTTATTTTTCTGCTCCTACGCTTCTCCAGTATAAAAGGAAATGTAGCCAGCAAGTTAAAAGATTCCCAATTGGAGACTATTGAAATATTAAATAACATGAACAAATTCTCAGAGGAGCTCAAGAATAATCAGAAAAACATCGTTGAGTTTACCAGGTTTTTACACAAATCGCAGGTAGAAACTACTATGGAAACAATGAAGGCTCTAACCCATATAGACCAAGCCTTCACAAGGGAAAATCTTAAAACCACGTTAATGGCGCTAGCCGCACTTTTGAGTACCGGAAGGGTTAAACCTTCTTGGATCCCAAAGCAGATTTTAAGCAAAGAACGCTGGATTACTAGCACCCAGCTACTCGATTCATCCAGTCGTCTTTACTACATCAAACGAGAAGGGGCACCTCCCACATATAGGAGCCCCTCCTTAAAATTAACCCTAAACATTTTAATCACTGTTCCTTGGATAACAGATACCACAGCTGCAAACTATACCCTCAGATTATATAATCCTGGTATAGTGCGTTGCCACCATTATTGGAACAAAGGCTGTTGGAAAACAATCATCAAAGTCCCATATAAATATGGCCTGTTGCGGAATAACACGCTCCAGGTATATCAGGGCATTCCACGCCAAGATAGGACAGGACTGACCCTTACAAATTTCGAGGAAACAACTGAATGTATCAATCATCATTGTCCCGTTATAGAGGAGAGAATAAATATACCCAAAGATTCCTTATACTCTATGGGAAATGGTTCATACATAATTTCCAAAACTTCGCCTGGCTCCTGCAATGACTCCTGCAAAATTAGTGAGGGCACATACTTAGTCTCTTCTTTTGCACATGACAAAACCACTTGCTGTAACCATACAATATATGGTCAGCCACAGGAAAGGGAAATAATTTTTCACGTTCCCAGTAAAGATCAGACCCTTCAAATCATTCTTTCCAAGCTCGGAGACATACTTGTCAACCTTGAGGACAATGAGCTGATAGTTACCTATACAGATTGGGACATCAATACCCAACTTAGGAACTTGAGATCAAAAGTTAGCAATATTGATACAAGTTATGGGAGACAGATTCAGGATGTTTTTGAGGCCCTGGCCGAAACTCTCAAAGGGATTTTACCAGAAGGATTAGCAGCCCTAGGAGGATTAATAGGAGGTCTCGGCAGCCTTATGGGTGATGTAATGAACTTCCTCGCCGACCTTTGGGGTCTTGGCTCGTATGCCAAATATGGAATATACTGCGTAGTAGGCTTAGTCCTCTACCGCGTCTTGCGAACCTTTTTGTCTTCTAGAAACCCAAATGAGTTCTAACGAGGCAAAGGACCAATACCGGGAGGCGATTTTGGAACATTTAAGGGAAGATTTACAGGCACACCCAGATCACGAGGAACAAATGGAACTAATTGCCAGATACAGGGCTGCCAGTTGTTTAAGCATGGAAAATATACATTTATTCTGCATTAACAGTCTTACCAAAACCTCAGATTTATCCATGCAATCAGGCCCCTATATTAGGGGTCATCCTATCATTGAGCCTGACCCTCTCACGGGAGATTTCACTTTCAGAAACGTTTTTATCCGATGTAATCTATGCCACCAATGGTGCCCAGGTCATTGCCTCCTGAGTGGAGGTTATGATAGACTCCCATTCCATAAAAATCACAAGAATCCTCGTTACTAAAAGGTAAGAAATGGATCATAAGATGATGGCCATGGGATTTATCCTCAGTATTGCCTGCCTGGCATTACAACTAATATACATGCTAAAGTTCTTTTACTCTAAATTACGACACAGACGGTGGCCTCTCGGACCTTTTCTAATCGCTCTCATATACCCAATTAGCATTGCAACAGTCATTTGCAGCATGTTAGCCCAAGGAGGGGGAGAGGATTCCGACATCAAAACCACCACCGAAATTAACAGCACAACCACTGATGTCAAATACGAGTCATATACAGAGTTTAATATTTTAACTTTCTTTTCTACGGCTCATTTATTATTTGGGCTAATCAACCTGCGACATTACAGATTCACTGATCCCCAGAAGGGGGAGCGAACATCCCTTCTAAAGAAACACAAGGAAGTTATCTTCTTTGTCTTTATACATCTGACTATGACGCCATACCTAGCTTTTTGGTTTATTACACTTACACCCACCATTATTTACATCTTAGGAGCCCTACTATTGATATTAGCAGTAGTAGATGCTTATGTCTTGTTTTCTATTACAGAACAGAGACCATGGATGCAGACAGATAACAAACAGAAATATAGATGGTGGTTAGTTTTAATCCTGTTATTATATACAACAGGATTGGTAGTCCAAGGAAAAACACCCTGGATAGGACAGGCTATATGCACCCTAGCTATTGTAACTATAGTATTAGATTGTATATTTGTTTACCTTTCAGCTCTCTCTTCCGAACGACTACCCCGAATTTCAACACCAATTGTAAAACTATGTCATCCTCGAAAAAGCGTCAGTTGCAATATTGCAATACCTGACATATATTCCCAAACCCCGACAACGGGACCAATTCGAACACCTTTCGTAATATATTACCAAAACCTCCCGCATCTAGTGATCAAGACCGACCGGCAGGGTTGTCCCACCAAGGTCCAGTTAATGAGGGAAGTGCACCTGCATCCCGCAGCGACAGCCCCCCCAGAGTCAGATTCCCAGGTTTACATAGGAATGACTGGAACCCAGGAACAAAACAATGGGGACCTAGCTGGCCAGAACAGCTACGATACCCACTGTTAACCTGCCTAAATTACAGACCGGTCGTTAAAGTTTTCTCCAAATAGGATACTTTTCCCGCCTTTGGAGGAAACGTGATAGATCGAGAAAAGGGGAAATGGGAATGTATATACAAACCGAGATTAGAATTACCTATTAAAGTATTAGCAAGAATCTACACAACCCAGAATAAAGAGGGGAACAGGTATACGGCCAAAACCACTGGAGGCACACTCCAGTGGATCCTCCGCTGTAACAGTTTTGAATGACAGTATTTGCGTAATCAAGTATTCAGTTCATACTCCCGAAATGGCTAAATAAATAAAGTCTGAGTATCCTAGTGATCCTGACTAAACCGAAATGGCTAAATAAATAACGTCTGAGTATCCTAGTGATCCTGACTTATGGTACAACCACCGCAAACCAGATACCCATAACCCTAGTGGATGGGACCAGACCGAGGGTTTCCTTCTGGCCTTGAAGGAACTAGCCGTCTGGGGTCCTAGAGACAACATACTAAATATTCAAGTCCTTATCACCCCCGTGCCCCCAACAAGAAGGACACAGATACCGCCTCAGAAGAAGGGGAGGATAAGGAAGAAGATATTCAGAGGGAAATGGAAGCTCTAGCCGTTTGGAGTGACCAGAACCACTTCTCCGACGACACCGACGAAGAGGAAAACTCTAAAGCTAAGGGTCCCAGCGAATTGACCCACCAGGTGTCGGGAAATACAGAAGGAGGACCAACTGAGATACCGGCTGATGAAATAGTGTGCTTGCCTAGTGCTCCACGGCAGCTATGGATCTCAGAAGAATATCCCGAGGAAGAAACTTTCATAATCCCTGTCGAGCGTGACAGTGAAGGAGAGGATGCTGAGTGGAGTCATCCATCCGATGAGTTGATGTACCGTTTTTTTCGGACACAACTGTGATGACCCAGAAATGGAATAAAAACTATTGAGTAGCTAGACTCTCAATATTTTCGCCTTATACCCACGGACACATGAAAAATAGAAATCATTGCAAGAATATTAATCAACACAACTGCCAAGGGGCCGAGAATAAACCTCGAATCCAAAGCAAGTCTTCAGGAAAATATCAACGCTTCTTCTCTGAAGACGGAAAATTTATTGAAATCTGTTTTGTAATACTTTGTATTGTATTATGACTAAAAATAACTTTTTTGCTTTCACCCGCAAAATCATGCGACAATTTAGAATAAGATGCTGTTTGTTGTGTATTGAAATAGTATTAATATTAATCTAAAAATATACTTAGGATGTTTTCTTGCTATGATATGCCTAGAGCAATTTTATTATAATATGTTTGAGCATAAGATCATTATGTATGACTAGAAGGAAGAAGTTAGGCAGTCCACATCCCCGGACGCAGAGAATGGTTCACTCCAAGGAGGGGGTGTGACGGAAATCAAGGAATTGTAGCTTTGGAGGTGATTCATTCTCTCAAAGTTAGACATCCTGACAGATTGCCTCTCGCAAACCGCAGAAAAAACGTATTTAGCTGACAAAGCAGACGTGCAGTTAATTAGTGAAAATAAGTCAGCTGCTTTACAAAGTAAACATGACCTTTGAAGCTATTTTGAGCTACGTTAATGAAACAAAGGACTAGTCACGAGGAGCCATCCTAATTGAGCAGTATAAATACTAGTGCTTTTCAAGCCTTCAGGACGACGGCGGCAGCAGCTTTCGACAGGGGTCTTAAGGAACATAACTACCTAGAGTAGTTCTTCCATGCTACACTCCTAGAGAGGTAGTGAAGGCAAGTCCTGATACAGGCAACCTAGTGTTATATTTGTATTTACCCCGTACGGCTACCCTGCTCTCTGATATAGTCTCCTAGAGGGGCTGAGGCTCGGTAAAAGTCGGGGATCTTTTTAACTAAAAAAGTGTGTTAAATTCACAGTGCTTTTAAACACTGTTTGTTAGGCTTCATACGGACATCTGAACGGTAAGATTTTTGATATATACACGTACTGTATGTAGAGTAAGGATGTGCGTATGAATTGTACCAACTGCTTGATTTATTATACCTTTGACAAATTGAATAAAAACCATTGTTTGATTAAATTCAGTCAACGCCCTATCGTCATCTTACTACTTATAGTGTAGCAATAATATATAGGATATAAGTAAATGCGAGGAGCAACATTTAACACTTAATAGCTTTTAAATTCCCGAGACGTCGACACGTATCAACGGCGAACGACCGACGACCCAGACCGGAAATAAGGTATTAGTTTATCTTTTGCGTTTTCTATAATGAATACGGTCTTAGTTCTATTGACATAACTAACCGGTATACAAGGAAAAAGGACTAGTCAAGATCCCGGAAAAAGGGGGAGTTAGTCTTAGTATTCTAGTGGGTTCCTTGTCAGGATCTAGGATAATTGTATAGAAATCTGTAGCAAAGGGGAAAATATGTTATAGGAATCTGAGGGGTAATTCTTTCACACAAGGGTGGTAGGTGTATGGAACAAGCTGCCAGAGGAGGTAGTTGAGGCTGGGTCTACCCCAACATTTAGGAAACAGTTAGACAGGTACATGGATAGGACAGGTTTGGAGGGATATGGACCAAACGCAGGCAGGTGGGACTAGAGTAACTGGGACATGTTGGCTGGTGTGGGCAAGTTGGATCGAAGTCCCTGTTTCCACACTGTATGACTCTATCACTCAATGTCAAAATAGGGAGCCACATCCCACTTGCTGATTCAAATAGCAAGAGCTGTAATGAGTGAAATACGTACAGACATCCGCAGAACCCATTTCTTCCGAGCTCTAATCAGGCAACTGAACCATCCTACCAACAACTGGAGAGCAGTCCTGAGCTACTATCTCCCTCATTGGAGACTTGGACTATCTTTGATCGGTCTTTACTGTACTTTATCTTGCACTAAATGGTATTCACATTATTCCCCTTATCATGTGTACACTGTGGATGGCTCGATGGTAATCAGGTATTGTCATTCCGCTGACTGGTTAGCACACAACAAAAGCTTTTCACTGTATCTCAGTATACGTGACAATAAACAAAACGAAACTAAACTGAACTAAACTAAACTAAAATAAAATAAACATTTCAGATTCCAGCAAGGACAGGATCAAACAAGTGATCAACTTTATTTAGTGTACAAAGGCACAAATCGTTTTGTACAACTAATGATTTATTTTATTTAACAGATTTGCCCATGCAATGTCAGGCAGGGTCTGTTTTAAGGGCTGACAGCATCTACAACCACCCAGAAAAAGACAGCATTGGAGAGGTGTGTTTGACATAAGAGGAAAGTAACATTTCGTTTGGAGACTTGTGACACCTGACAGCTAATAAAGAACTTGCTTAATGTTCAAAAGAAAACTTTGGTGTTACACAATTCAATGGCATGGTCACAGGTTACAGTGGGGATATGGGAAAAAAAAGCATTTGAGTACCTGAACTTTCCGTTCAAAAACTGAAACATAAAAAAACACTGAAACTATTGATAGCCACAGGGCAGAATGAGATATTTGCCTGCTGTTGTGCACCTTTGTGTTACAGAATATCATTTAGTAAATGCCATCTACTTGCAGGTCTCTAGCTTAAATTAGAATGTAAGGTCAGTCGATATCAAAGCCACAAGTTGTTATGATTTTTGTTGGCGTCAGTGAAAAACATGCATGTAACAATATATCTATTCCCAAAAAATCATCTGGAATTTCCAAAGGGAACAAGAAAAGGGTTTGAAGAGACAGATGACACAGATTAGTTTTATGAAATGAAGCCTTTGCAAACTGACAAAGGTTAAAACAGATTCATTCTGATCAAATCATTGCAGCAAAATAGTAAAAAAATAATGTAAAGTGATACTTGAACAGTAGTTGACCACATTTTTTCCCCAAATACTGTTCTGTAACGAATACCTTGGTAGAGCTTTCACCATGCAATGGTTGTTACAGTTTGTAAAGTACATTTGGGTTTAATAATCGTGCATCAAAGTGGACATACATACGACAGACATTCCAGTTGTGCCACCACAGTGCATTTCGCACTGAATTCTGAAACCCCAGGATGAATCCTTCAGCTCTTTTTCAAAAGCTAATGGAAGTTACCTGATGGCATGGATACACTTGGCTTGGAAAATTAAGTGGGGAACTGGTACTAACTGCTCTCTCTCCCTCTCTCTTTTTTTTTTTTTTTTTCCCCCAATACCAAGACTTTATTCGACACAACAAATGATACAACAGATCAAGTCATAAACAAAAAAGAAATTACATTATATCAATTGTCATTATAATACAACATTACAATCATTGTTCACAATACTCTCAACCCCACGCGGTGACCAGCGCTCACGGAAAACCTCCAAAGTCCCCGTGGACACCGCGTGTTCCCTCTCCAGGGACACACGTGCATGGACGTAGGCCCGAATAGAGGGGCAGGCAGCCGACTCTAGCCTGACCATCAACCGCCTGCTGCCTGGACCCGCGTATGGCCATCTTGGCCAGGCCCAGGAGTAAACCGACAGGTAAGTCCCACCCCCCCACTTGGCTCTCCCCACACCCTGCCTTGTGTCCAAACACAAGAATCGTAGGACTAAAATGCAACCAGAACTTTAGGAACAACCCCTTCAGATATTGGTACAGGGGCAGTAGCCTCTCACACTCCATATAAACGTGGAACACGGTCTCTTCCTCGCCACAGAAAATACAAGCAGCGGACGAGCCCGTGAACCGACTCAAAAGTTTGTTACATGCCACCGCTCTGTGCAGCACTCTCCACCCCAGGTCCCCAATGTAAAGGGGGACAACTCCCTTGTAGAGGGACCCCCACTGGGGACCTTCCCCGCCTTCAGGTGGTAACACCGTCCGCCATGGAGTGTCGGGACGGGAGATGAAGGCAAGGAGGTGCAGAATGTGCAGGAACATTCTATACAGTGAGCGTCTCTTCGCGTCACGAAACGGCACACTAATCATCTCAGAAAGGCGGCTCAGGTTGTATGGAGCCGGTGCCCGAGATATATCCCGGAACCGAAGCCCGATGAGCAGATCTGACGGAGCGGGTAAGAGCTCATTCAAAACCACTCTAGGCGCGCGCCTTTCCTCGACACCCGCCATGATTGGGTGAGGACCGGCCACTCCCGCAGCTGCAACATCCCCCTCCCCTCGTGGAGCAACACGCTGGCTGAAAACAACCAGATTCCTCACTCTTAACACATCCCGGTAGAAAACAGGCAAGCCCATTAGGGTGGGTCGACTGATGCCCGCCTCCGGGAACCGCGAGACCCCCCTTAGACAACGACCCCGTCGGAAAAATTACGTGGCCAAAGCATGCCATCTGGGGGGGTTCTCTATATATATATACCTCCTCAGAGTCCTGAGGCGGAGAGCCGCCACCTGGGTACGCACGCATACCAAGGACTAGCCACCCTCCTCTAACGGGAGACTCAGGACCGCTGCGGAAACCCAGTGCTTCCTGTTTCCCCAAAAGAAGTCCACCAGCTTCTTCTGTAAAGCATTTACAAAAATGGAAGGCGGGACAAGAGTAGCCAGCCGGTACAATAACATGGAGGCCACCAGCTGGTTTATGACCAACACCCTTCCCTGAAAAGAAAGAACTCCAAGCAGGCTTGACCAGCGCCCCAGCCTGGCAACCACTTTCGTCTCCAACTCCTGCCAGTTTTCCGGCCAAGCATCCTCAGTGGGAGACTCAGGTACACCACAAGATAAAGGAGGTGCGTGGTACTCCACGCAAACATTTCCATCTCCTCTGGCAGAGAGTTCACCTGCCACTGACCCACTAAAAGTCCAGAGCACTTGCTACAATTAATCCTGGCAGAAGATGCAGCCGAGAAAATCTTTCCGGCAATCACGTATCCTCCGCAGGTCACCAGGATCGGTGAACATAAGGAGTACATCATCGGCATATGCCGAAAGAACCACCTCCACCCCCGGGCCAGGTAGGGCCAGGCCTGTCAACCTCCTCCAAAGAAGACACAGGAACGGCTCCACACAGACCGAGTACAACTGACCTGACATGGGGCACCCCTGACGGACCCCCCTCCCAAATTGAAAGGGAGCCAACAACGTACCATTAACCTTCACAAGGCACTCCACTGCAGCATACAAAAGGTGGACCCGGGCCACAAAATGCGGTCCAAATCCAAACGCTTGCAACGTCCCGAAAAGGTATTCATGCTCTACCCTATCAAAAGCCATCTCCTGATCAAGAAACAGAAAAGCAGCTGACTGACCAGTACCCTGTGCTAGATGAATCAGGTCCCTAACCAGGTGGATGTTATCCTGGATGGACTGGCCAGGGACTGTATAGGACTGTTCATGGTGAATCAATTGAGACAGCACGGAGCCCAGGCGATTTGCCATCGCCCGTGCAAAAACTTTATACTCTGTGCATAGGAGAGAGACCGGGCGCCAGTTTTTCAACAAGCGGAGTTCCCCCTTCTTGGGCAGCAGGACAACAACTGCTCTACGCCACGAGAGGGGCATCTCCCCGGTCGCCAGGCTCTACCCCAGAACCAACATGTAATCACCCCCCAGGATGCCCCAGAAGGCTCTTACAAACTCTACCGTCAGCCCATCCAGCCCGGGGGACTTACCCCTCCTGAGCTGATGCAATGCACGAGTCAACTCCTCCAAAGATAAAGGGCCATCAAGAAGATCGGCCACCTCCCTATCTACAATCGGTAGACCCTCCCACAGGTCCTGCTGAACTTCCCCGCTGAATCCACCTGCGGAGAACAGGGATCCATAAAAGGATCTGACCAAGGCACTAATCCTCTCTGGATCCGTGACAGAGGAGCTATCATCTGCGAGCAGCTCTACGAGCTGATTGCGTGCTCCCCGCCCCTTCTCCAGAGAGAAAAAGAAAGGCGAAGTTCGATCCGGATCATGCAGCATCTAGACCCGCGCCCTCACGTAAGCGCCTCGGGACCACTCAAGTTGCAGGTTCCTCAAGGCTTCCTTCTTCTCCTGAAACACACCCCATTCGCAAGAGTCATCCCAACCCGACCCAGGCGAGACTCTGCGTCCCTCAGCTCCCTCTCAAGCCTCTCGACCGCTGAGTCCTGCCGCCCGGTCGACCCCCACGTGTGTTCCTTACAAAAAAGACGGATGTGAGCTTTCCCCACATCCCACCACTGTCTAAGGGAAGAGAAGCACCTCTGCCTCTCTCTTCACCTCACCCAAAACCGACTGAATGACTCCCGGAAACACCGATCCTCCAGCAGCCGGTTATTAAAGTGCCAATACGCAGACCCGGCCCGAGCGCGCGCTGGATTAAAATCTACATGCACCAGACAGTGGTCCGAACACGGCACCAGCCGCATTGAGTCCGCTGAGACACAGGAAACAAACGCTCGGGAGATATATATTCGATCAATGCGGGAACCACCGCCCTCAGACCTCCGCGAAAAAGCAGAGTTGAGGTCCCGCCACGCATCAACCAACTCAAATGAATCAATCAACCCTCTCAGCTTCTTCGCTACAGCAGGGGCGCACTGAGTACCAGAACGATCTCGCACCTCAAGTGTGCAGTTAAAGTCCCCCCCAAGGAAGACACACTCTCCCCTATCAATAGTGCTCAACAGAGCAGTCACCTCCTGAAGTAGGCCGGCCTGCATCGTGCCGGAGCTGGGGGCATACACATTAATGAAATGCAACGGCATGCCATCCAGGCTCACGGCCAGATGGAGCAAACGTCCTGGCACAACTTCTTGCACTTTTATAACATTTGGCAGGAAATTCTGAGCCAACAGAAAGGCCACCCCACATGAATTTGAGCTAAGATGACTCATGTAGACCTCACCTTCCCACTCCAATCTCCAGGTGGGTTCATCACTGACAACAGTATGCGTCTCCTGCAGAAAACACACTGCAAATTTCCCCTCCCTAAGGACTGATAAAAGCTGGAATCTGCGAAAACTCGCTCTACTCCCGTTTAAGTTTAATGTAGCTACTTTGAATGCACTGGCACACTAAATTGAAACCCTCACACTTCTCCTCGTGGGCTCTGTAGCCTTCTCTCTTAGGAACTCCAAAAAGTCCCTAAACTGGCCCTTCTCTGAGTCAGGAAGATCACTATCCTTGGTGGCAAGGATAGCCTCGAGAGTTTTAACTAAAGCGGCAGATCAGCCCACCAACTCTTAGCAGCCTCAATCTTTGTCCTGTTGGTACGGCTTGTTTTTAGAAACTCTCGCACCTCACAGATAACAATTGCATGAGACTCGTCCTTGGATCCTGGGCTATCGGCCAAGTTACTCGCACCTGACACAACAAGCTCAGCATCACCAAGGTCATTTTCAGAAGTCGAAAGACCAGGGCTCTCTGGAATTTCGCAAACCCCTCCACACAAACTGGCCCCGTCACTCTCCCCCTCCTCA